>NW_028175939.1:70270-91669 GCF_949987555.1 Borostomias antarcticus
ATCATGTCGGGGTCTGATGAATATTCAACAGAAAGACCTTTCCCCCTGGTCTCTCTCTCACATGCATCTCTCTTTGTTTTGTGAAGACCGCACTTTAAGGTGAAGAGAGAAGTGAGAGAGGAATTTTTTTTTTTGTGTTCGGTTTGACAATGACAACAACAGAGAGTCTGGAAACACATCTCTTGGGTTCGGGAATATCGGGAATATCTTACCGGAGTAATGAATTCTAAATTCAGGGATCTGGGCAAACATGAATGCTCATGTGTCACATGAGGGGACTTGGAGCAGATGTCACTCGCTCTCTTTTCAGCGCCTCCGTCCGTTCGTCTTTGTTAACCTCCTTCTCTCGCTCATCTATCTCTCCTCTTTTCTTTTTTCCCCGCCTCCCTCCTTTCATCCCTCTTCCTTTCTGTGCTCATCCCCCTCTCTCTAACCCCCCTTCCCTCCATCACACTTTCCCTCTGTCATCCCTTTCTCCCTCGCATGCACAGCAGGAGCACTCGCTCACACACACACACAAGCACACACACACACGCACACACGCACGCGCACACTCACACACACACACACGCTCACCAACACACACACACAGGCACTCGCTCACACACACACACACACTCTCACACACACGCACGCACGCGCACACACACACACACACACAGGCACAGGCACGCGCACACACACACACACGCACGCACGCGCACACGCACACACACACACACACACACACACACACAGGCACAGGCACGCGCACACTCACACACACACACGCTCACCAACACACACACACAGGCACTCGCTCACACACACACACACACTCTCACACACACGCACGCACGCGCACACACACACACACAAACACACACACACACAGGCACTCGCTCACACACACACACACACGCTCACACACACACAAACACACACTCACACACACACACGCACGCGCACAAAGACACACAGACACAAGGGACCCTCCAACGGCTGTCATTGGCTGGTGAGAGCCCAGCATTCCAGGCATATGTGCATCTGGAAAATGTCCCGGTGAAAGATGTCACATAACTGTCATTAGTGTCTGGTTCATTCTCCCCCTGTGAGAGGGCAGGTCTTCTGGATGGAGGAGAGGAGGAGGTGGGGGAGGAGGAGAGGAGGAGGTGGGGGGAGAGAGAGAGGGCACGTCTTCTGACTGGAGGAGGAGAGGAGGTGGGGGAGGAGGAGAGAGAGAGGGCACGTATTCTGACTGGAGGAGAGGAGGAGGTGGAGGTGGGGGAGAGGAGGAGGAGGAGGTGGAGGAGAGGTGGAGGTGGGGGTGGGGGAGAGGTGGAGGTGGGGGTGAGGGTGTGGAGGTGGGGGTGGGGGAGAGAGAAAGGGCAGGTCTTCTGACTGGAGGAGAGGTGGAGGTGGAGGAGAGGAGGTGGGGGTGGGGGAGAGGTGGAGGTGGGGGGAGAGAGAGAGGGCAGGTCCTCTGATGGAGGAGAAGTGGAGGTGGGGGTGTGGAGGAGGTGGAGGAGAGGAGGAGGTGGGGGAGAGGAGGAGGTGGGGGAGAGAGAGAGGGCAGGTCTTCTGACTGGAGGAGAGGAGGAGGTGGAGGAGAGGTGGAGGTGGGGGAGAGGAGGAGGTGCGGGTGGAGGAGAGGTGGAGATGCGGGTGGGGGAGAGAGAGAGGGCAGGTCTTCGGATGGAGGAGAGGAGGAGGTGGGGGTGTGGAGGTGGGGGGAGAGAGAGAGGGCAGGGGGAGTAGCCAGACAGGGAACGGATGAGTGCAGACAGACGATCAGGCACATACTCAGACAGAGATAGGGGCAGATAGAACCCCTCCTCATAGTACAGTACCTCTCCTTATAGTACAGTATACCTCCTCACAGTACAGTACCCCTCCTCATAGTACAATATACCTCCTCATAGTACAGTATACCTCCTCATAGTACAGTACCCCTCCTCACAGTACAGTACCCCTCCTCACAGTACAGTACCCCTCCTCACAGTACAGTAAATCCAATGAACACTCAGCCTCTGCAATCGGTCTCACCCAGCTAGCAGTGAAGTGCTTCTGTTCCGTTTAACTATTAATGGGCTTTAAGAACCAGACAAACCACTAGATTTAAACTATCACCCAGTAAGTGCTTTACCAGGACCTAATCTCCTCCTCCCGGACCCAGACCAGGTTTACCAGGACCTAATCTCCTCCTCCCGGACCCAGACCAGGTTTACCAGGACCTAATCTCCTCCTCCCGGACCCAGACCAGGTTTACCAGGACCTAATCTCCTCCTCCCGGACCCAGACCAGGTTTACCAGGACCGTATCTCCTCCTCCCGGACCCAGACCAGGTTTAACAGGACCTAATCTCCTCCTCCTGGACCCAGACCAGGTTTACCAGGACCTAATCTCCTCCTCCCGGACCCAGACCAGGTTTACCAGGACCTAATCTTCTCCTCCCGGACCCATACCAGGTTTACCAGGACCTAATCTCCTCCTCCCGGACCCAGACGAGGTTTACCAGGACCTAATCTTCTCCTCCCGGACCCAGACGAGGTTTACCAGGACCTAATCTCCTCCTCCCGGACCCAGACCAGGTTTACCAGGACCTAATCTCCTCCTCCCGGACCCAGACGAGGTTTACCAGGACCTAATCTCCTCCTCCCGGACCCAGACCAGGTTTACCAGGACCTAATCTCCTCCTCCCGGACCCAGACGAGGTTTACCAGGACCTAATCTCCTCCTCCCGGACCCAGACGAGGGGCGCAGGGTTCTGACTCCTGCTGGATCCACTGTGATAGCAGATCTGTGTTTCTGCTAGGCCTAAAGACATCTGCCCCAGTGTTAGCTTAAACCCACAGAGGTATTGTGGGGGCTCAACATGTCATCTTAGCGCGTTGACTATTTCATCCTGTGTTCTCTGGCCTCTGGGGGCACGGTGCGCGTGTGTGTGTGTGTGTGTGTGTGTGTGTGTGTGTGTGTGTGTGTGTGTGTGTGTGTGTGTGTGTGTCCAGTATGTCTATTCTAGTCTCTTTGTGTGTGGCCATTCATTACGCTGCTTTCAAAGAAAGGCTAATAGAGAAAGTGTGTTTGTTTGTTTGTGTGTTTACGTTGTTTGTTTGTGTGTTTACGTTGTCTTAGCATCACTCAGAGTTTAATGAATCTCATTTGTTCTGGTATTTTCCAAAGAATGAGGAATGTGAAGAATTCCAGCGTGGATGTTCTCATCCTCAAGTTCTCTGTTTGTTTGTGCACGTGTCATGTGATCAGCGTGCGCTCGTGCGTGACTGGCTCGTCGCGCCATGCCGAGTCGTTCGTGCACGCAGCACGCCACGTTTCAGTAGACTGGGATTCTCACCACCCCTCTCTCTACTACTGTATCTACCCCTCCCTACCCCCCCCCCCCCCTCCAACTGCCTCCTCTACCCTCCCTCTCTCTACTACTGTATCTACCCCTCCCTACCCCCCCCCTCCAACTCCCTCCTCTACCCCCCCCCCCCCCCCCTCCAATTGCCTCCTCTACCCCCCCCCCCCCCCCAACTGCCTCCTCTACCCTCCCTCTCTCCTCTCACTGCTCTTCTAACCCCATACAGCCTTTCTCCCGTCCCGTCAGCTGACCTGTTCTCCATTAGGCTGGAGCGCTCTCTCTCTCTCTCCCGCACACACACACACACACACACAATTTTTACTTTAGTACTTCAGCTCCATTCGCTCCAGAATCTGTGTATTATCACTATGCGTTTTTATCTATGGATATTGTTTAGACAAAGTCATTATGTGTGAGTAGTTGGTGTTGTGTGTGTGTGTGTGTGTGTGTGTGTGTGTGTGTGTGTGTGTGTGTGTGTGTGTGTGTGTGTCGACACACAGTAGCTCTCTGATAAGCACCTCTACATGTCTGTTCCAAAGTCTGCTAGGCGCGCGGGCTGGTTCATAACGAGTTGTTCCTACTCGTCTCTGATAGGAACTCCTTTACCCATCTGCCCCGGGGCCGAGCTTTCACGCTACATTTACACCGACGCCATTCCCACACACTAATCCATCATGTTGGGCAGGGGCATTCGCACACGAGTGTGCACATACACACACGTGCATGCACACGCACACAGTACCTGACCCACAGCTTAAACACACACACACGCACATGCACACACACACACATGCACACACACACACACACACCCTTCGAGGCTTCACGTCTGGTATTGCTGCTTGGACTGTGGATTCAACTGCTTGCTGCCCACTGGGTTTGAGCAGGAACCAGCTGCCTGCTCTGATAAGCCCCCCGGCCCCCCAGGCCTGGACCCACACACACACACACACACACACACATACACTCACACTGTACAGTGACATGCACTGAAAGTATGTGTGTATGGGGGGTGGGAGGTGCCACGTTTCGCAGGTGTGTGAGTGTTTGTGTGTGTGTGTCTGTGTGTGCATCTTTAGACGCACACACGCACACACACACACACTCACACGCACACCTTATCCTTGCAAAGACATAGTTAGGGAATCAGCCAATCAGATCGCTGGGATTTGCATATATCTTTATCAAAGATAAGGTGTGTGTGTGAGTGTGTGTGTGTCTGTGTGTTTGTGATGTGTATGTGAAACTTTGTGAAAAATTAGACGCACACACACACAAAGACACACACACACGTTCATATGTGTGTGTGTGTGTGTGTGTGTGTGTGTGTGTGTGTGTGTGTGTGTGTGTGTGTGTGTGTGTGTGTGTGTTGATTAACACATCTCACCAAAACCACTGATTCGGCACTGGGTAGGAGCACACTGTACGTCATTGTGTGAAGCAGTCCCATCAGGCGTGCAGCTCTCTTAAAGGGGAAGCAGCAGCTCTGTGCGTCTCTTAAAGGGGAAGCTAAGCGTCCAGCCAACAGTAGCCCCCTCCTGGGTGAGACCCCTGCAAGGGCACCCATCCATACATCTACAGTATGCACTGATAGGGTGCATGTAAGGATGCCCATAGGCCAACATGTAAGGAGTAGGGTTGCAAATTTCAAGGAATTTAATGAATCGATAACTGTTAACCTTAACAAACAATAGTCGATTAATTGATAAGAACGTCCCACGCTGGACTGCGCTTTGCTCACTTCATTTTTTTGTCTTCTTCTGTTGTGTTGTTGAAATTTCCCGGCATCCCAATTAGCCTTCACTACATGGCGTGGCGCCCTCATGTGCAGTCAGACCCTAAATCCTGATTCCATTTCACGCAACTCCCGTTGAAAACGTTCCCCAAAAAAAAGTTCCATTGCATTATCAAGCAATTAATCGAGTAACCAAACCTTACTCAAGTATTCTTATCGGCAATTAATCAATAGTCGTTTAACTATTAACATCCCTAGTAAGGAGGGAGAAAGAGATTGATGGAGAGAGAGAGACACATGGAGTAATATAACGATGCACGTAGTCTCGCGATACCAGATTTATACCAGATTATTTGTAGCAATGTTACCACTTATGGGTCAAAACATTTACAGTCCTGCGTTTCATTTTCCTCCATGACTTTTACCCTACAGTAGCTTTCAAATCAGTTCAGATCTAATCTCCTGCAGCCTCGCTGCTCTTTGAAGATCATTCCAGACTAAAGGGGCAGACAACTGGAAGCTTCTTATGCTTAATTTGGTCCAAGTCTTCCCTCCAGTACTCCACTGGTACTGGTTCAATAAGGGTTCAAAAGTATGTGTGTTACTGTCTCTCTCTTATTTTCTCTCCCTCTCTCTCTCTCTCTCTCTCTCTCTCTCTCTCCCTCTCTCTCTCTCTCTCTTATTTTCTCTCCCTCTCTCTCCCTCTCTCTCTCTCTCTCTCTCTCTCTCTCCCTCTCTCTCTCTCTCTCTTATTTTCTCTCCCCCTCTCTCTCTCTCTCTCTCTCTCTCTCTCTCCCTCTCTCTCTCTCTCTCTCTCTTATTTTCTCTCCGTCTCTCTCCCTCTCTCTCTCTCTCTCTCTCTCTCTTATTTTCTCTCCCTCTCTCTCCCTCTCTCTCCCTCTCTCTCCCTCTCTCTCTCTCTCTGTCTTATTTTCTCTCCCTCTCTCTCCCTCTCTCTCTCTCTCTCTCTCTCTCTCTCTCTTATTTTCTCTCCCTCTCTCTCTCTCCCTCTCTCTCGCTCTCTCTCTCTCTTATTTTCTCTCCCTCTCTCTCCCTCTCTCTCTCTCTCTCTCTTATTTTCTCTCCCTCTCTCTCCCCCTCTCTCTCTCTCTCTCTCTCTCTCTCTCTTATTTTCTTTCCCTCTCTCTCTCCCTCTCTCTCTCTCTCTCTCTCTCTTATTTTCTCTCCCTCTCTCTCTCTCTCTCTCACCCTCTCTCTCTCTCTCTCTCTCTTATTTTCTCTCCCTCTCTCTCCCTCTCTCTCTCTCTTATTTTCTCTCCCTCTCTCTCCCTCTCTCTCCCTCTCTCTCCTTCTCTCTCTCTCTTATTTTCTCTCCCTCTCTCTCCCTCTCTCTCTCTCTCTCTCTCTCTCCCCCTCTCTCTCTCTCTCTTATTTTCTCTCCCTCTCTCTCCCTCTCTCTCCCCCCCTCTCTCTCTCTCTCTCTCTTATTTTCTCTCCCTCTCTCTCCCTCTCTCTCTCTCTCTCTCTCCCTCTCTCTGTCTCTCTCTCTCTCTCTCTCTCTCTCTCTCTCACTCCCTTTCCCCAACTCCGCTTGGTTCACATACAACAGCCAAGAGAGTTTGAAGTAGTTTTTGAATGTTTGTCGCTTTAGAATGTTTCTCCGTTCTAAAACTGGAGTCTCGAAGATTCATCATTTCAAATCCTGACCTGGCCTGCAGTTTCAGAACAGAGAAGTCTATTCTGAAAGTGCTTTAAACGGTGTTGGGCTGCTGTGTGTGAACCCAGCTGTACTCAGCCCATCTCTGTCAGTCTGACCCAGGCGTGGCTGTGTCTCAGCTGGGTAAAGCTCACTGGATCAGGGCTGTGTCTCAGCTGGGTGAAGCTCACTGGATCAGGGCTGTGTCTCCGCTGGGTAAAGCTCACTGGATCAGACGCTCCCCAAGCTAAGCCTGATTATTACTCCCAGATTGGACCCTATTAATCCTATTAGAGACGCCCAAACCCTGGAGGAGAGAGCTATGAGCTTCCTCCTGTGAGCAGACACGCTCAGACACGCTCAGACACCCTGCTCTGGTCCCTCCCCTCATCTCTCCCCTCATCCCCTCAGACACACTCTCCTGCCCTGCTCTGGTCTCTCCCCTCATCTCTCCCCTCACCCCCTCAGACACGCTCAGACACCCTGCTCTGGTCTGTCCCCTCATCTCTCCCCTCACCCCCTCAGACACACTCAGACACCCTGCTCTGGTCTGTCCCCTCATCTCTCCCCTCATCTCTCCCCTCCCCCCCTCAGACACACTCTCCCACCCTGCTCTGGTCTGTCCCCTCATCTCTCCCCTCACCCCCTCAGACACGCTCAGACACCCTGCTCTGGTCTCTCCCCTCATCTCTCCCCTCACCCCCTCAGACACCCTCGCCTTCCCTGCTCTCATCTCTCCCCTCACCCCCTCTGATCCTCCCGCTCACATTCCCTGCCCACATTCTGTTTCTCTCCTTCTGTATCTCTGTATCGTACTCCTCCTCTCCTCCTCCTCTCCTCCTCTCCTCCTCCTCTTCTCCTCCTCCTCTCCTCCTCCTCTCCTCCTCCTCCCCTCCTCTCCTCCTCCTCCCCTCCTCCTCTCCTCCTCCTCCTCCTCTCCTCCTCCTCCCCTCCTCCTCTCCTCCTCCTCTCCTTCTCCTCCTCTCCTCCTCCTCCTCTCCTCCTCCCCTCCTCCTCCTCTCCTCCTCCTCTCCTTCTCCTCCTCCTCTCTTCCTCCTCTCCTCCTCCTCCTCTCCTCCTCCTCCTCCCCTCCTCCTCTCCTCCTCCTCCTCCACCTACCCTCCTCCTCTCCTCCTCCCCTCCTCCTCCTCCTCTCCTCCTCCTCCCCTCCTCCTCTCCTCCTCTCCTCCTCCTCCCCTCCTCCTCTCCTCCTCCTCTCCTTCTCCTCCTCTCCTCCTCCTCCTCTCCTCCTCCTCCTCCCCTCCTCCTCTCCTCCTCCTCCTCTCCTCCTCCTCTCCTCCTCCTCTCCTTCTCCTCCTCCTCTCCTCCTCCTCCCCTCCTCCTCTCTAGTTTCAGTCCTTTCTTTCTTTGCTCATGCCGTGTTTTTCCCTTCGATGTCTCCTCTGACCCAGAGAAGTCTGTTCCACTGCGTTGTCCTCTGCCTTTAGTGACTTCTGTTCAGTATTTGAGATCGTTTCTGATTTTCTCAGCAGTTTTTCTGTCAAAGCAACTTGGGCCGCGTCCACTGCTGCTGTGTTTTTCTCTTCAATCTAAAGCCTGTGCTATACTTGCAGAAATTCATGAAAATGAATTATAGCAATTTGTAACATAATATGATGAAGAAATCCATATTGCTCTGTCATTGCTGCTGGTTCCTGACCTCCTTGCCTAGTTAGTGGTTCCTTGGTCATTAAGCCCAGGAGGAATCTTAACTCAAAATAATAACGTGGGGAAAATAGGTGTACATGTAACAATAAAACATCGAAACAGAAAATGAGGAAACCAATGAAGCTTTGGGAAAATGTCCATTTCATACCGTTAAGAGGACATCCTATAGACCTGGATGCCACGCTGCTTCAAGCTGATATACTGATGCCCAGATAATGCATCCTGTAGGTACAGAGAGGAGAGAGAGGAGAGAGAGACAAGAGGAAAGGGAAGAAGAGGAGAGGAAAGAAAGGAATTTATCAGTCGCTTTCAATCAGCACGTGTACTGCATCTCCTCTATCTCCATGGCGACGGGAGGCCTCTTAGCCTGATTGGCCTGGACCCGGGTGACCTCACCGGGACTTAGGCAGCTGTCATCCTCTCCAAAGTGTGGGTGAGATGAGGTGAGATGCCATATCACTTATTCTTGTTTGGATCTGGGACTGTATTTTGAGTAACAATCAAATCCCTGTTAGGGAGAGCTTAAGCAATTATATTAAAGCTACAGCTCAAGTCCTGGCCTTTGTCACTCTGTCCTTGTCCGAACCCAGTGGGAATCTAGGTCAAGCTCTACCTCCTGCCTTTCTACCGAGGGAAAGTGCTTCATTTAGTCTCAGAGCAGGACTTGGTGTGGTTGCACTACAGTGGCCCCCTACATGAACCAGGCCAGGTCAGGCCTGGTTTATGTGCGTGGCTGGCTTGTTTCTGTTCAGGACTGGTAGGACGGAAGCTAGTCATGCCACTGAAATAGCTGTGAATTGAAATGACATGAAATAAAATTAAGATCTTGTCATCTGGACACATCAGTTTCAATGCTTCCAATGCTAATCTAGCACAATAAGAGCGGGATAGCCAGTTAGCTCATGAGCTCACAACAACTAGCAGCAGCTTCCATAACATTAATGGTAGCGGTCAGTGGCTAAAGCAGTTACACTGATGATAACATAAAGTCATCCCCACCAGGTCTTGAACCCCAGTCTCCCGGGTGGGAGTCCAAGAGCTCTGACCACTACTCTACTTGTGCAGTGGAGATCGGCAGGTTGGTTTTGGTGTCCTTCTTCCAGTCCCTAGTGTGGGTTGGGGTTAGAATAAGGGTTGGGGTTGGGACAGGATCTGATCTATAAGGCAAGGGGTAAAGGTTGGAGTGAAAGGATGAACATGTGGAGGTTTGAAGTATAGTCCCATAAAGTCATCCGAACGCTATGCTAGGTGCGCTAGCTTACAGCCGCGCACAAAAACAAAGCATCAAGCCTATTTGAACTCAGGCAGTTGCTCTCCTACTGTATTCCTGTGAAACCAACCTTCCGTTGCAGCTTAACTGCACTAGCATGTCACCCACAATCTATGTAAGGATTTGTCGGTAGCTTAGCATCATTCTGAACCCAGATCCTCACACAGATACGACTAATTCTGTAGTCGTCTTCATTAAACACCTGGCTGTCACATATATTCTTCTTCGGGCCATTTGAGTCGCCCGGCTATCCGTTCCTGTCCCCCTGACTGGCACATCTGTCTTCATCAGTCCGGCTAAGTGACGCCAGCGCCCCAAACCCTGAATTATTCAGTACCAGCTCTTTTGATTGGCTATTGGGTGACAAAGCAGCGAGGCACGAGGGCCAGTCGCGCCGCCGGTGTCAGTTAGCACGAGGAGAGGCGATGCACCACCTCTCAGCCCTGCCTGCATGTAACCCTCCACCTCGCAGCCCTTCCCTGCCCGTAACCCTCCACCGCCGTCACCGACAGAGCGCTCGGCTACGGTTTCGGCCCACCCGGCCCCGCCGTGTGACACCTCCCGCACGGCGCCGCGCGGCCCGGGTGTTAATTCGCTCTCTCCCTCCGGGTGGGAATAGACCGCTGGATGACTGGAATTAAACCTAATATCACGGCATGTGCCTGAACCGCACACACGTACACACAGGGCGTCGTCACTCGGACTACTTTTGCAGAACTTTGATTGAATTTGACTTTCCCACGGTCTGCTTCTGGCTCTCCCCGTTCGAGCACAGCTGTGTGATTAGTGTCCTCATTTGCAAATGAATATAATCATTGTCTTCTATTCCCGCAAGTTGGTTCACACTCTAATAACGTGTGCCTGGCTGGGAAACACAGAGGTGAAAGGCGAGATGACGAGGTAGACGGGAAAAAGAGGAACTTTATTGCCTCAAAGCTTTTTCCGCATAAGCAATTCTTTCTTTTCATTCTTACCTCTGCGCTCGTCTAATCTAATATGAGGAGATCACAAGCAGATCACACTCTGCCTCACCAGCTGAGAGCCCTGACACACACACACACACACACACACACACAGGCCGGGCTCTGTCAGTGAGGAGTGTGTCTTCACACTCTCACATGGCCTCACTGGAGCGCATGATGCCAGAGCTCCTTCCATGTCAACGCAGGTCATTCAAGGTCATTCTAACCTTGGTGTTAGCACATTATAGCCCAGTGTACAGTAGTGTACAGTACTGTGTTCTGTCAGCTTGTGCCCAAATAGCTTTTTTGGAGTTTTTTTTAGCAGGTTTTGCAGAGTAATGAAGTGCATAAGAGGTTTATATGGAGAAATGGGTGATTTGGTTAAAACATGGTTCTTCTACTAAACGTGGTTCTTCTAATCAGTGCAGCGTGACTTGGGAGGTGCTTGGGGGAAGATTCCTTTCATCCGAGTCTCTCGCCTGTCAGATGAATATCCCAACGCCCGATTGGTCATTTTCCTCACCATCAGTTTAGTCTGCCAGTGTTAACCCCTCGCAGACCACAGGGTGTGAGTTAAAGACAGATGCTGTGGTGGGCTAACACATGGAAGAGTACAGTAGCCTTAAAGCATACTATACATATAATATGCCTACGTGAACACACACACACACAGACATACACACATTCACAAGGAGACAGAAGAAAACACAGACAGCTTGAACTCCTCGCTTCCTGTCTGTCTGCCTGTCTGTCTGCCTGTCTGTATGCCTGTCTGTCTGTCTGTCTGCCTGTCTGCCTGTCTGTATGCCTGTCTGTCTGCCTGCCTGCCTGCCTGTCTGCCTGCCTGTCTGTCTGTCTGTCTGTCTGTCTGTCTGTCTGTCTGCCTGTCTGCCTGTCTGTCTGTCTGTCTGTCTGCCTGTCTGCCTCTCTGTCTGTCTGTCTGTCTGTCTGTCTGCCTGTCTGTCTGTCTGTCTGTCTGCCTGTCTGTCTGTCTGTCTGTCTGTCTGCCTGTCTGTCTGTCTGTCCCTCAGCCCTCTTCGAGGACAGGACAGCACACTCAGCTCTCTGACTTTCACCTTCTCACTGCAGATCTGTAAATAGATCCAGCAGACGGGCCTCTTCTCCTGGCTCCTCTTCAACTCTTCCCATCATCTCAAGTCTCTCTGGGTCGTCCTCGGACGAGCCCTCCCTCAATCATCCCACTCCTCCATGCAAGGAGGCTAGACCCTCCACACACCTGGCTAGACCCTCCACACACCTGCCTAGCGTCTCCACACACCTGGCTAGACCCTCACACACCTGCCTAGACCCTCCACACACCTGACTAGACCCTCACACACCTGACTAGACCCTCACACACCTGGCTAGACCCTCACACACATCTAACTAGACCCTCCACACACCTGACTAGACCCTCACACACCTGACTAGACCCTCACACACCTGACTAGACCCTCACACACCTGGCTACACCCTCACACACCTGACTAGACCCTCCACACACCTGACTAGACCCTCACACACCTGGCTAGACCCTCACACACCTGACTAGACCCTCCACACACCTGACTAGACCCTCCACACACCTGCCTAGACCCTCACACACCTGACTAGACCCTCCACACACCTGACTAGACCCTCACACACCTGACTAGACCCTCACACACCTGCCTAGACCCTCACACACCTGACTAGACCCTCACACACCTGACTAGACCCTCACACACCTGCCTAGACCCTCCACACACCTGGCTAGACCCTCACACACCTGACTAGACCCTCACACACCTGACTAGACCCTCCACACACCTGCTAGACCCTCACACACCTGCCTAGACCCTCACACACCTGGCTAGACCCTCACACACCTGACTAGACCATCACACACCTGGCTAGACCCTCACACACCTGGCTACACCCTCACACACCTGACTAGACCCTCACACACCTGACTAGACCCTCACACACCTGACTAGACCCTCACACACCTGGCTAGCCCTCACACACCTGACTAGACCCTCACACACCTGCCTAGACCCTCCACACACCTGGCTAGACCCTCACACACCTGGCTAGACCCTCACACACCTGACTAGACCCTCACACACCTGACTAGACCCTCCTCACACCTGGCTAGACCCTCCACACCTGACTAGACCCTCACACACCTGACTAGACCCTCACACACCTGACTAGACCCTCACACACCTGCCTAGACCCTCACACACCTGACTAGACCCTCCACACACCTGACTAGACCCTCCACACACCTGGCTAGACCCTCACACACCTGACTAGACCCTCACACACCTGACTAGACCCTCCACACACCTGCTAGACCCTCACACACCTGCCTAGACCCTCACACACCTGGCTAGACCCTCACACACCTGACTAGACCATCACACACCTGGCTAGACCCTCACACACCTGGCTACACCCTCACACACCTGACTAGACCCTCACACACCTGACTAGACCCTCACACACCTGACTAGACCCTCACACACCTGACTAGACCCTCACACACCTGCCTAGACCCTCCACACACCTGGCTAGACCCTCACACACCTGGCTAGACCCTCACACACCTGACTAGACCCTCACACACCTGACTAGACCCTCCACACACCTGGCTAGACCCTCCACACCTGACTAGACCCTCACACACCTGACTAGACCCTCACACACCTGACTAGACCCTCACACACCTGCCTAGACCCTCACACACCTGACTAGACCCTCCACACACCTGACTAGACCCTCCACACACCTGGCTAGACCCTCACACACCTGACTAGACCCTCACACACCTGACTAGACCCTCCACACACCTGACTACACCCTCACACACCTGACTAGACCCTCACACACCTGACTACACCCTCCACACCTGACTAGACCCTCCACACACCTGACTAGACCCTCACACACCTGGCTAGACCCTCCACACACCTGCCTAGACCCTCCACACATCTGGCTAGACCCTCACACACCTGGCTAGACCCTCACACACCTGACTAGACCCTCACACACCTGACTAGACCCTCCACACACCTGACTAGACCCTCCACACACCTGGCTAGACCCTCACACACCTGACTAGACCCTCACACACCTGACTAGACCCTCCACACACCTGACTACACCCTCACACACCTGACTAGACCCTCACACACCTGACTACACCCTCCACACCTGACTAGACCCTCCACACACCTGACTAGACCCTCACACACCTGGCTAGACCCTCCACACACCTGCCTAGACCCTCCACACATCTGGCTAGACCCTCACACACCTGGCTAGACCCTCACACACCTGACTAGACCCTCACACACCTGGCTAGACCCTCCACACACCTGACTAGACCCTCACACACCTGGCTAGACCCTCACACACCTGACTAGACCCTCACACACCTGGCTAGACCCTCACACACCTGACTAGACCCTCACACACCTGACTAGACCCTCACACACCTGCCTAGACCCTCACACACCTGGCTAGACCCTCCACACCTGACTAGACCCTCCACACACCTGACTAGACCCTCACACACCTGACTAGACCCTCACACACCTGACTAGACCCTCACACACCTGACTAGACCCTCACACACCTGACTAGACCCTCACACACCTGACTACACCCTCACACACCTGACTAGACCCTCACACACCTGGCTAGCCCTCACACACCTGACTAGACCCCCCACACACCTGACTAGACCCTCACACACCTGACTAGACCCTCACACACCTGGCTAGACCCTCCACACACCTGACTAGACCCTCCACACACCTGGCCCTCACACACCTGACTAGACCCTCCACACACCTGGCTAGCCCTCACACACCTGCCTAGACCCTCACACACCTGACTAGACCCTCCACACACCTGGCTAGCCCTCCACACACCTGGCTAGACCCTCCACACACCTGGATACACCCTCACACACCTGACTAGACCCTCACACACCTGGCTAGACCCTCACACACCTGACTAGACCCTCACACACCTGACTAGACCCTCACACACCTGACTAGACCCTCACACACCTGACTAGACCCTCCACACACCTGACTAGACCCTCACACACCTGGCTAGACCCTCACACACCTGGCTAGCTCGCTGGTACTTTCCACTCCTGCAAGTAGTCAAGTACATACTTGTCCAAGCGCTAAGCTGTTGAATCAAATATTTATTATATTTTTGCCCAATTTTAAAATAGTAAAATATAACCATCGTGTGAATGTTGTCCCGTATTCAGTAGGTGTTGTTCCAGTGTGTTTCTGTACTCATGAGAACTGATGAGCTAGTAGAGGGGATCCAGAGAGGGTGGAGGGTTGAGTCCCTCTCACCTGCTTCCTTTACCCCTGGGGAGGGATGAGTCCTTCTCACCTGCTTCCTTTACCCCTGGGGAGGGTTGAGTCTCTCACCTGCTTCCTTTACCCCTGGGGAGGGATGAGTCCCTCTCCTATCCTTCCTTTACCCCTGGGGAGGGTTGAGTCTCTCACCTGCTTCCTTTACCCCTGGGGAGGGTTGAGTCTCTCTCCTATCCTTCCTTTACCCCTGGGGAGGGTTGAGTCCCTCTCACCTGCTTCCTTTACCCCTGGGGAGGGATGAGTGTCTCACCTGCTTCCTTTACCCCTGGGGAGGGTTGAGTCTCTCCTATCCTTCCTTTACCCCTGGGGAGGGATGAGTCTCTCACCTGCTTCCTTTATCCCTGGGGAGGGATGAGTCCCTCTCCTATCCTTCCTTTACCCCTGGGGAGGGTTGAGTCCCTCTCCTATCCTTCCTTTACCCCTGGGGAGGGTTGAGTCCCTCTCCTATCCTTCCTTTACCCCTGGGGAGGGTTGAGTCCCTCTCACCTGCTTCCTTTACCCCTGGGGAGGGTTGAGTCTCTCCTATCCTTCCTTTACCCCTGGGGAGGGTTGAGTCCCTCTCACCTGCTTCCTTTACCCCTGGGGAGGGATGAGTCCCTCTCCTATCCTTCCTTTACCCCTGGGGAGGGATGAGTCCCTCTCACCTGCTTCCTTTACCCCTGGGGAGGGATGAGTCTCTAACCTGCTTCCTTTACCCCTGGGGAGGGATGAGTCCCTCTCACCTGCTTCCTTTACCCCTGGGGAGGGATGAGTCTCTAACCTGCTTCCTTTACCCCTGGGGAGGGTTGAGTCCCTCTCACCTGCTTCCTTTACCCCTGGGGAGGGATGAGTGTCTCACCTGCTTCCTTTACCCCTGGGGAGGGTTGAGTCTCTCCTATCCTTCCTTTACCCCTGGGGAGGGATGAGTCTCTCACCTGCTTCCTTTATCCCTGGGGAGGGATGAGTCCCTCTCCTATCCTTCCTTTACCCCTGGGGAGGGTTGAGTCCCTCTCCTATCCTTCCTTTACCCCTGGGGAGGGTTGAGTCCCTCTCCTATCCTTCCTTTACCCCTGGGGAGGGTTGAGTCCCTCTCACCTGCTTCCTTTACCCCTGGGGAGGGTTGAGTCTCTCCTATCCTTCCTTTACCCCTGGGGAGGGTTGAGTCCCTCTCACCTGCTTCCTTTACCCCTGGGGAGGGATGAGTCCCTCTCCTATCCTTCCTTTACCCCTGGGGAGGGATGAGTCCCTCTCACCTGCTTCCTTTACCCCTGGGGAGGGATGAGTCTCTAACCTGCTTCCTTTACCCCTGGGGAGGGATGAGTCCCTCTCACCTGCTTCCTTTACCCCTGGGGATGGATGAGTCTCTAACCTGCTTCCTTTACCCCTGGGGAGGGTTGAGTCCCTCTCACCTGCTTCCTTTACCCCTGGGGAGGGATGAGTCTCTCCTATCCTTCCTTTACCCCTGGGGAGGGTTGAGTCTCTCATCTGCTTCCTTTACCCCTGGGGAGGGATGAGTCTCTCCTATCCTTCCTTTACCCCTGGGGAGGGATGAGTCTCTCCTATCCTTCCTTTACCCCTGGGGAGGGATGAGTCTCTCACCTGCTTCCTTTACCCCTGGGGAGGGTTGAGTCCCTCTCACCTGCTTCCTTTACCCCTGGGGAGGGATGAGTCTCTCACCTGCTTCCTTTACCCCTGGGGAGGGATGAGTGTCTCACCTGCTTCCTTTACCCCTGGGGAGGGATGAGTCTCTCTCCTATCCTTCCTTTACCCCTGGGGAGAGTTGAGTCTCTCACCTGCTTCCTTTACCCCTGGGGAGGGTTGAGTCCCTCTCACCTGCTTCCTTTACCCCTGGGGAGGGTTGAGTCTCTCACCTGCTTCCTTTACCCCTGGGGAGGGATGAGTGTCTCACCTGCTTCCTTTACCCCTGGGGAGGGATGAGTCTCTCTCCTATCCTTCCTTTACCCCTGGGGAGGGTTGAGTGTCTCACCTGCTTCCTTTACCCCTGGGGAGGGATGAGTCTCTCTCCTATCCTTCCTTTATCCCTGGGGAGGGATGAGTCTCTCACCTGCTTCCTTTACCCCTGGGGAGGGATGAGTCTCTAACCTGCTTCCTTTACCCCTGGGGAGGGATGAGTCCCTCTCACCTGCTTCCTTTACCCCTGGGGAGGGATGAGTCTCTCCTATCCTTCCTTTACCCCTGGGGAGGGATGAGTCCCTCACCTGCTTCCTTTACCCCTGGGGAGGGTTGAGTCACTCCTATCCTTCCTTTACCCCTGGGGAGGGATGAGTCCCTCTCCTATCCTTCCTTTACCCCTGGGGAGGGTTGAGTCCCTCACCTGCTTCCTTTACCCCTGGGGAGGGATGAGTCCCTCCTATCCTTCCTTTACCCCTGGGGAGGGATGAGTCTCTCTGCCACATGTTTCATTTAGTTTGGTTTGTGGCCATCCTGTGACCCTGTGTGTAGTGTTGTCTAGTGTGACCCTGTGTGTAGTGTAGTGTGACCCTGTGTGTAGTGTAGTGTGACCCTGTGTGTAGTGTTGTCTAGTGTGACCCTGTGTGTAGTGTAGTGTGACCCTGTGTGTAGTGTTGTAGTGTGACCCTGTGTGTAGTGTAGTGTAGTGTGACCCTGTGTGTAGTGTTGTAGTGTGACCCTGTGTGTAGTGTAGTGTAGTGTGACCCTGTGTGTAGTGTAGTGTAGTGTGACCCTGTGTGTAGTGTAGTGTAGTGTGACCCTGTGTGTAGTGTTGTAGTGTGACCCTGTGTGTAGTGTAGTGTAGTGTGACCCTGTGTGTAGTGTAGTGTAGTGTGACCCTGTGTGTAGTGTAGTGTAACCCTGTGTGTAGTTTAGTGTGACCCTGTGTGTAGTGTTGTCTAGTGTGACCCTGTGTGTAGTGTAGTGTGACCCTGTGTGTAGTGTAGTGTGACCCTGTGTGTAGTGTTGTAGTGTGACCTTGTGTGTAGTGTAGTAGTGTGACCCTGTGTGTAGTGTAGTGTGACCCTGTGTGTAGTGTTGTCTAGTGTGACCCTGTGTGTAGTGTTGTCTAGTGTGACCCTGTGTGTAGTGTAGTGTGACCCTGTGTGTAGTGTAGTAGTGTGACCCTGTGTGTAGTGTAGTGTGACCCTGTGTGTAGTGTTGTCTAGTGTGACCCTGTGTGTAGTGTAGTGTGACCCTGTGTGTAGTGTAGTGTGACCCTCGCTGACCCCCGCGCCCCCAGGTCACCGCAGTGCGCTCCTGTACAGCCTGTGTGTGACAAACATGTTGACGGACCCTTTTGGGATGCGCTAGCATGCTCTTCTGGGCCAGTCTGTTTGTACACCTGGCACCAAAACACACACACACACACACACACACACACACCCTCCCCCGGGACGCCCCCCCACACTTCCCCCCAGCATCCAGGAGGCCAGTAAGGTCAGTGTTTGACTCAGCTGTGACACTATACAGGAGCTCCATGGTCCGGTGACACTCTACAGGAGCTCCGTGGTCCGGTGACACTCTACAGGAGCTCCGTGGTCTGGTGACACTATACAGGAGCTCCATGGTCCGGTGACTTCTCTGTGTGTCTGGAGGGGTCTGGGCCATTCAGACCGGCCGTCGTAAACCTTAACTAGAGGTCAGGGGTTACTGTACGTAAAGCACCGCTGTCCACCAAGCGGTGACCGTCTCTCTCTCTGTCCGTCTCTCTCTCTGACCGTCTCTCTATCTGGCTGTCTCTCTCTCTGGGCGTCTATCTCTCTGACCGTCTCTCTCTCTGACCGTCTCTCTCTCTGGCTGTCTCTCTCTCTGACCGTCTCTCTCTCTGGCTGTCTCTCTCTGGCTGTCTCTCTCTCTGAGCGTCTCTCTCTCTGGGCGTCTCTCTCTCTGGGCGTCTCTCTCTCTGACCGTCTCTCTCTCTCTGGCCGTCTCTCTCTCTGGCTGTCTCTCTCTCTGGCTGTCTCTCTCTCTGAGCGTCTCTCTCTCTGGGCGTCTCTCTCTCTGGGCGTCTCTCTCTCTCTGTCCGTCTCTCTCTCTGTCCGTCTCTCTCTCTGACCGTCTCTCTCTCTCTGACCGTCTCTCTCTCTGGTCGTCTCTCTCTCTCTGTCCGTCTCTCTCTCTGACCGTCTCTCTCTCTGGCCGTCTCTCTCTCTGACCGTCTCTCTCTCTCTGGCCGTCTCTCTCTCTCTGACCGTCTCTCTCTCTCTGTCTCTCTCTCTCTCTGTCCGTCTCTCTCTCTGACCGTCTCTCTCTCTGACCGTCTCTCTCTCTCTGGTCGTCTCTCTCTCTGACCGTCTCTCTCTCTCTGGCCGTCTCTCTCTCTCTGGGCGTCTCTCTCTCTGGCCGTCTCTCTCTCTCTGACCGTCTCTCTCTCTCTGACCGTCTCTCTCTCTGGCTGTCTCTCTCTCTGGCTGTCTCTCTCTCTGAGCGTCTCTCTCTGGGCGTCTCTCTCTCTGTCCGTCTCTCTCTCTGGGCGTCTCTCTCTCTGACCGTCTCTCTCTCTCTGACCGTCTCTCTCTCTGTCCGTCTCTCTCTCTGGGCGTCTCTCTCTCTGACCGTCTCTCTCTCTCTGTCTCTCTCTCTGACCGTCTCTCTCTCTCTGTCTCTCTCTCTCTGACTGTCTCTCTCTCTCTGTCTCTCTCTCTCTGGCCGTCTCTCTCTCTGGCCGTCTCTCTCTCTCTCTGTCTCTCTCTGACCGTCTCTCTCTCTCTGGGCGTCTCTCTCTCTGACCGTCTCTCTCTCTCTGTCTCTCTCTCTGACCGTCTCTCTCTCTCTGTCTCTCTCTCTCTGACTGTCTCTCTCTCTCTGTCTCTCTCTCTCTGGCCGTCTCTCTCTCTGGCCGTCTCTCTCTCTCTCTGTCTCTCTCTGACCGTCTCTCTCTCTCTGGGCGTCTCTCTCTCTGACCGTCTCTCTCTCTGTCCGTCTCTCTCTCTGACCGTCTCTCTCTCTGACCGTCTCTCTCTCTGACCGTCTCTCTCTCTCTGACCGTCTCTCTCTCTCTGGCCGTCTCTCTCTCTGGCTGTCTCTCTCTCTGGCTGTCTCTCTCTCTGGCTGTCTCTCTCTCTCTGTCTCTCTCTCTCTGTCTCTCTCTCTCTCTGACCGTCTCTCTCTCTGTCTTCAGTCAATACCAGGAACATCTCAGATCCCTCGCTTCTTCAGATACAGCCGGTTTGGTAGATAGAAAATCTTTCTGAAGATTTATATTGAATATTCTTTCATTTCTAGGTCCTGAGGTCTTTCCTAGTCATATCCCACTGTTACATAAGGCTTCTGTTTGCTTGCTTTGAAATGTTTCAAGTCCGAGTCTCTCATGACAAATGATGTCCCAGAAATGAACGGGAATTGAGTTGACTCAAGTCCAAATCAAGCTGAACCTTATCAAAGTCAATTCCTAATCAAATTAAAGTGAATGACGTCTAACCCGTTTTGGAACCTAAGCACATTTACATTATCCGTGTCCTCTCCCCCTATTCAACGCCATGCTGTACACTAGTGTGTCAACACCAGGCACGTCTCCACGATGCCCCCGCACTTTACAACCTCAAGCTGTTCCGTCTGGGTCTGAGCCTCCTTTGTTCTCCCTGTTTGACCATCAAGTCTCCTTATCTGACCTTTAGATGACCCGGGGGGACCACGTGGGTCTGGAGGCGCAGCACCCTGCGGTTCTAAGGCGCAGAACCCGGGTGTTGAGGACAGGGAAGGGACGAGGATAACCCCAAAGGCCTGGCTGTGTTTACCCTGCGTGAACGTCTGTACAAGACGCTGTGCGGAGAAAAGGGACAAAAGCAGTGTGGCCTTGAAGGCCGGCTGCACACACACACATCTCCAGACAAGCACACTGTGGGCGTACGACACTGACGGGCAGGAGAGCGGAAACATCCCAGAGTTCACTTTGCTGTTGTCACAGTTTACAGAGCGAGTATTGACCCATGTGAACCACGACTGAAGTTTTAACGAGACTGTGAACTTTTTGAAACTGTAATTGCATACTGGTTATTTTGATGACGCGGTCATAATTTAGCATGTCTGCAGGTATTTTGCAAGTCACCAGATGCCGTTTGCTCTGGCGGCGGTTGATATTGCTCAGAGTACTAGCGCTGCCAAATCTACAGGCCCATTTTCTTCTCCTTCCTTCCCTGGAGGTCGCAAATCATTTGTATTGCCAGGAAAAATACAAATTCAGATAACAGCCCCCCCCCCCCCTCTCTCTCTCTCTCTCTCTCTCTCTCTCTCTCTCTCTGCATGCGTCATGATGGCCCCGATGTGGATCAGGGGGTAGTTTTGTCATGCAGGGAGGCGGTCAGCTACTGTTCCCCCCGGTGGAAGGCCTCCTATGGCCAGACCCCTGCCTGGCCACATGCCCATGTCCGATTTCATATCAATGCATTTATTCACAGTGTTAAAATCACTATGTTTGCTGCGCATT
>NW_028175938.1:20000-22500 GCF_949987555.1 Borostomias antarcticus
GGACGGCATCTTTGCTTTTCTGTGTTCACACCGGGCGTGAATTTTTCCTGCGGCGCGGCGAGTTTACATAGAAAGTCAATACAATTGCGGCAGGCGGCACGAATCGCAGAACTCGGCGGCCAGGATTCGCCGCGTGGCGGCATTCGCAAAAGTTCAATTTTTTTAACTTTCTGCGGCGGATTCGCGCGGTGACCCATTGATCCCGCGGCGAGATTGGGCGAACTGGGCGGTGCAAATTTTCTCGCCGCGCCCGGTGTGAACACAGCATTAAAGAGCTGCAGAAGATCTCCCTCCAGCATGGAGACCATCTGACTCTGAAGATCTCCCTCCAGCATGGAGACCATCTGACCCAGAAGATCTCCCTCCAGCATGGAGACCATCTGACCCAGAAGATCTCCCTCCAGCATGGACAGCATCTGACTCTGAAGATCTCTCTCCAACATGGAGACCATCTGACTCTGAAGATCTCCCTCCAGCATGGAGACCATCTGACTCTGAAGATCTCCCTCCAGCATGGAGACCATCTGACTCTGAAGATCTCCCTCCAGCATGGAGACCATCTGACTCTGAAGATCTCCCTCCAGCATGGAGACCATCTCCATCTGACTCTGAAGATCTCCCTCCAGCATGGAAACCATCTGACTCACTTTGTTTTCTCTGGAAAAAAATCCATAATGGTCCCAGGTCCGGAGAAATCTTGTCCTGCTGAAAATAATATAATATTATAATAATAACTATAGACCTGTTGCCCTGATTTTGATTGTGATGAAATGTTATGGGAGAATACATGGCGTCTGCGCTAAAGAAAGGGAAAGGCGGGGCACGGATGATGTCATCAACAGTAACACCCATTTTCCCATCGAGCTCTTGGAGGAGCCTGAGTCCTTCACGCCTCCTGTTTGATGAGTTTAGCTCCGCTTTTAATACGATGCTGACGCATCTGCTGATCAGGAAAGTGAAATGAATGAGTGTCAATCCCTTTATTGGTATCTTTCTTTTTGAACCAATCGAACCCATCGTGTCAGAGTTAATAATATCCTTTCGGGAGCCAGATCAATGAGTACAGGGGCCCCACAGGGCTGTGTTAGCTCACCAGGCCTTTTTACATTATATATAGGGCTGCACCATTATGACAAAATATAATAATTGTGATTATTTGCTTCAAAATGGTAATTGCGATTAATTATTGCGATTCATATTTAATATATAATATTAATATATAATAACCAAAATTATCCCAAATCACGGACGTTTTCACTACTCACGGCTGCAGGTACTCTTGTCTTGTGACACTTGTCTTGACCTACTGCTATCTGTCTTCTCAGTGAAATTGCTGTGCACAGCGCACTCAGCGGGAATGCACGTGATTGGTCAGACAGCATACTTTAGATTGTGATTCTTGCACTTTGCCTTCAGCACTAGATTATGCTCTTAGTCACTTGTTTGTTTTAGAAAGAAGATGCACTTGTGAGTTCTGGCAAGTAGTAGTACATTGGCTCTTCCTTCGTTAAATGCAATTATTGTTAGTCGCTTTGGATAAAAGCGTCTGCTAAATGACTGTAATGTAATGTAATGTAATGTAACAGCATAAGCGCCTGTGATTCGTCCGTGTAGTCCTAGCACACTCAATTCAAAGCAAAATTTAATTATTAATCACATTAATTGCTGCCTTTTGCGCTTAGTTAGAAGGTCATGGGGAGAGAGGAACGCTAGTCCCTCCAGTATCAACGAGCAGTCTGTGTCCAGACAGGCACAGGGAATACTGTCTGACCCTTCTCATTTTCTCTGTTTGAGCTTCTGCCCCCAGGCAGACGGTATAAAGCTATAAAGCGCCCAATTGGAAACTCAACCGTTTCAAATATTCATTTGTGCCGACCTCAAACCAGAATTGTAAATGGTTTTCAGTCAGGTTGTAGGGGTTGTGTAATGGTGTCAATGAGGGTTTTTTTTTCACTGGGCATGTGCAATATGGGTTATGAGCGATATATACAGTATGTAGTATGTGGTGTGTGTAACAGGTGGGATATGAGATGTGGTTTCTATTTCTGTGATAGAGATATTTTCTGTTTGTGTGATAGAGATTTTTTCTGATTCTGTGATAGAGATATTTTTTGTTTCTGTGATAGAGATATTTTTTGTTTCTGTGATAGAGATGTTTTCTATTTCTGTGATAGAGATATTTCCTGTTTCTTTGATAAAGATGTTTCCTGTTTCTGTGATAGAGATGTTTTCTGTGATAGAGATGTTTTCTGTGATAGAGATGTTTTCTATTTCTGTGATAAAGATGTTTTCTGTTTGTGATAAAGATGTTTCCTGTTTCTGTGATAGAGATGTTTTCTGATTCTGTGATAGAGATGTTTTCTGATTCTGTGATAGAGATGTTTTATATTTCTGTGATAGAGATGTTTTCTGTGATAGAGATATTTTTGGTTTCTGTGATAGAGATATTTTCTGTTTCTGTGATAGAGATATTTTCTGTTTCTGTGATAGAGATATTTTC
>NW_028175938.1:27500-30000 GCF_949987555.1 Borostomias antarcticus
GCCCCTCAGATCAACATCACCCTCAGTATGATGGAGGGAGGGAGGGTAATAGGTAGAAGGGAGGAGGAACGGAGAGAAGTAAAGAGTGAGGGAGGAAAAGAAAGGAGAGAATGAAAGGCAAGGGAGGAGGAAGGAGAGAGAGAGGGAGAGAGAGAGAGAGAGAGAGAGAGAGAGAGAGACTATAATTATATACAAATAATATACAAATAATAATATTAGCTGTATTTTATTGCATATTGTATAGAGAGGGAGAGAGAGAGGGAAAGGGAGAGAGAGAGACGGATGTAGATATTGTGGCAGATCAATACTGTACTCTATGATGTGTTGTGCAGTCTGAAACACATGAGTGATGCAGGTGGTTCTGTCCTGTATTTCATAGCAGCTCTCTGGTTACTGTACCTGTGCTGATGATGCCTCAACCCCAACGCTGCTTCAGAGAGAGAGCTCTTCAATCAACCACTCATCTATTTATGGCTCCGTTCTCTCTCTCTCTCTCCCTCTCTCTATCTCTCTCTCTCTCTCTCTCTCTCTCTCTCCCCCTCTCTCTCTCTCTCCCGCCCTCTTTCTCCCTCCCTCTCTCTCTATCTCCCCTCTCTCTCTCTCTCTCTCTCTCCCTCCTTCTCTCTCCCTCCCTCCCTCTCTCCCTCTCCCTCCCTCCCTCTCTCTCTCTCTCTCTCTCCCACCCTCTTTCTCCCTCCCTCCCTCTCTCTCTCTCTCTCTCTCTCTCTCTCCCTCCCTCCCTCCCTTTCTCTCTCTCTCTCTCTCTCTCTCTCCCTGTGGTGTTGTGTGTACTGTCTCTCAGGAGTGTGACGTGGGATCGCAACAACACCACAGCTACAGGCCTGCAAGATGTAGCTCGAGCCCTCGAACAGTAAGACACACACACACACACACTCATCTCTCTCAAACACACAACATCCCTTGCCCGCACACCCTCTCACTCCCTCACTCTCTCACTCTCTCACGTCTCACTCTCACTCACTCACTCACTCACTCACTCACTCACTCACTCACTCACTCACTCACTCACTCACTCACTCACTCACTCACTCCCTCTCTCTCACTCACTCACTCACTCACTCACTCACTCCCTCACTCTCACTCTCTCACTCTCTCTCACTCACTCACTCACGTCTCACTCTCACTCACGTCTCTCTCACTCCCTCACTCCCTCACTCTCTCACTCCCTCACTCACTCTCACTCCCTCACTCCCTCACTCCCTCACTCACTCACTCCCTCACTCCCTCACTCACTCACTCACTCACTCACTCTCTCTCTTACTCACTCCCTCTCTAGTGCCTCTAGTGTGTCTACTGAAGTGTTACATCACAAGACAGAGGAGTAGTACTCAAGTTAACGCGTTCTATCGCTGTGACATCATTAGATATTATTGATAGAGGAGATTTGGAAGTTTAAGCCCCTCCTCCTTTCTCTCTCTCTCTCGCTCTCTCTCTCTCTTTCTCTCTCTGATTCTCTCATTCCCTCCACAGTAACTTCACTCTGCAGTACATGCCCCTCCCCCTCAGTGATGTCACACAGGCGTACCGCAGCGCCCCGGAGAAGACGGACCAGGCTCTGAGCAAGGTGCATCATGGGATATGGATATGATGACAAGCCGTCACTTCATGACAGTAGTTTTTACTGTTAACTAACCCTAGCCCTACCGTTAACTAACCCTAACCCTACCGTTAACTAACCCTAACCCTACCGTTAACTAACCCTAACCCTACCGTTAACTAACCCTAACCCTACCATTAACTAACCCTAACCCTACCGTTAACTAACCTTAACCCTACCGTTAACTAACCTTAACCCTACCGTTAACTAACCCTAACCCTACCGTTAACTACCCCTAACACTACCGTTAACTAACCCTAACCCTACCGTTAACTAACCTTAACCCTACCGTTAACTAACCTTAACCCTACCGTTAACTAACCCTAACCCTACCGTTAACTACCCCTAACACTACCGTTAACTAACCCTAACCCTACCGTTAACTAACCCTAACCCTACCGTTAACTAACCCTAACGTTAACTACCCCTAACCCTACCGTTAACTAACCCTAACCCTACCGTTAACTAACCCTAACGTTAACTAACCCTAACCCTACCGTTAACTAACCCTAACGTTAACTAACCCTAACCCTACCATTAACTACCCCTAACCCTACCGTTAACTACCCCTAACCCTACCGTTAACTAACCCTATCCCTACCATTAACTTACCCTAACCCTACCGTTAACTAACCCTAACCCTACCGTTAACTAACCCTATCCCTACCATTAACTTACCCTATCCCTACCATTAACTTACCCTAACCCTACCGTTAACTAACCCTAACCCTACCGTTAACTAACCCTAACCCTACCATTAACTAACCCTAACCCTACCATTAACTAACCCTAACCCTACCGTTAACTAACCCTAACCCTACCATTAACTAACCCTATCCCTACCATTAACTTACCCTAACCCTACCGTTAACTAACCCTAAC
>NW_028175938.1:32976-37976 GCF_949987555.1 Borostomias antarcticus
CACCCATACTAACCCCCGAACACAACACACCAACACACACACAGATAACACTAATACCAAATACAACACACCACACACACCAACACACACTCATACTCACCCCCAAATACTACACACACCCATACACGCCAACATACACACTCATACCAACCCCAAATACAACACATACCCATACACACCACACACACACACATACTAACCCCGAATACAACACACCAACACACACCCATAACCAACACACACACATACTAATACCAAATACAACCCACCAACACACACCCACACACACCAATACACACCCATAATGAACGCACAGATAATACTACTAAATACAACACACACCAATACACACCCATAACCAACACACACACATAACCAACACACACCCATAACCAACACACACACCCATAACATACACACACACCCATAACCAACACACACACCCTAAACCAACACACACACCCATAACCAACACACACACCCATAACCAACACACACACATAACCAACACACACCCATAACCAACACACACACCCATAACCAACACACACACCATAACCAACACACACCCATAACCAACACACACCCATAACCAACACACACACCCATAACCAACACACACCCCATAACCAACACACACCCATAACCAACACACACACCCATAACCAACACACACCCCATAACCAACACACACACCCATACCAACACACACCCATACACACCAACACACACACCCATAACCAACACACACACCATAACCAACACACACCCATAACCAACACACACACCCATAACCAACACACACCCATAACCAACACACACCCATAACCAACACACACACCCATAACCAACACACACACATAACCAACACACACCCATAACCAACACACACACCCATAACCAACACACACCCATATAACCAACACACACCCATAACCAACACACACCCATAACCAACACACACACCCATAACCAACACACACCCATAACCAACACACACCCATAACCAACACACACACCCATAACCAACACACACACCCATAACCAACACACACCCATAACCAACACACACCCATAACCAACACACACACCCATAACCAACACACACACATAACCAACACACACCCATAACCAACACACACACCCATAACCAACACACACCCATAACCAACACACACCCATAACCAACACACACACCCATAACCAACACACACACATAACCAACACACACACCCATAACCAACACACACACCCATAACCAACACACACACCCATAACCAACACACACACCCATAACCAACACACACCCATAACCAACACACACACCCATAACCAACACACACACATAACCAACACGCACACCCATAACCAACACACACACATAACCAACACACACACATAACCAACACACACCCATAACCAACACACACACACACATATACTAACCCCTAATACAACACACCAACACACACACAGATAATACTAATACCAAATAAACACCAACACATACCCATAAACCAATACACACACTCATAATAACCCCAAATACTACACACACCCATACACACCAACACACACACTCATACCAACCCCAAATACAACACATACCCATACACACACCCATACACACCAAAACACACATAACAAACACACACCCATAACCAACACACACACACATACTAACCCCAAATAACCCACACCAACACACACCCGTACCCACCAACACACACACACACATGCCCCAGACTGACAGAGACCAGACTGACAGAGACAGAGGAACAGAGGGACAGAGCCCCAGAGGGACAGAGCCCCAGAGGGACAGACTGACAGAGCCCCAGAGGGACACTCTGACAGAGCCCCAGAGGGACAGAGCCCCAGAGGGACACTCTGACAGAGCCCCAGAGGGACAGAGCCCCAGAGGGACAGACTGACAGAGCCCCAGAGGGACACTCTGACAGAGCCCCAGAGGGACAGAGCCCCAGAGGGACACTCTGACAGAGCCCCAGAGGGACAGAGCCCCAGAGGGACGAGGGACAGAGCCCCAGAGGGACAGAGGGACAGAGCCCCAGAGGGACAGAGGGACAGAGCCCCAGAGGGACAGAGGGACAGAGCCCCAGAGGGACAGACTGACAGAGCCCCAGAGGGACAGAGGCACAGAGCCCCAGAGGGACAGAGGGACAGAGGGACAGAGGGACAGAGGGACAGAGCCCCAGAGGGACAGAGGGACAGAGCCCCAGAGGGACAGACTGACAGAGCCCCAGAGGGACAGAGGGACAGAGCCCCAGAGGGACAGAGGGACAGAGCCCCAGAGGGACAGAGGGACAGAGCCCCAGAGGGACAGAGGGACAGAGCCCCAGAGGGACAGAGGGACAGAGCCCCAGAAGGACAGAGGTGATAGGTGATGAGGACGGCTGTAGAGGTGTGTGTGTAGAGGTGTGTGTGTGTAGAGGTGTGTGTGTAGGTGTGTGTGTGTGTGTAGAGGTGTGTGTAGAGGTGTGTGTGTAGAGGTGTGGTGTGTGTGTGTGTAGAGGTGTGTTTAGAGGTGTGTGTGTGTGTAGAGCTGTGTGTAGGGGTGTGTGTGTGTAGAGGTGTGTGTGTGTGGAGGTGTGTGTGTAGGGGTATGTGTGTGTAGAGGTGTGTGTGTAGAGGTGTGGTGTGTGTGTGTAGAGGTGTGTGTAGGGGTGTGTGTGTGTGTGTGTGTGTGGTGTGTGTGTGTAGGGGTGTGTGTGTGTGTGTGTAGGGGTGTGTGTGTGTGGTGTGTGTGTGTGTGTGTGTGTGTGTGTGGTGTGTGTGTGTGTGTAGGGGTATGTGTGTGTAGAGGTGTGTGTGTAGAGGTGTGGTGTGTGTGTGTAGAGGTGTGTGTAGGGGTGTGTGTATGTGTGTGTGTAGGGGGTGTGGTGTGTGTGTGTGTGTGTGTGTGTAGAGGTGTGTGTAGAGGTGTGGTGTGTGTGTGTAGAGGTGTGTGTAGGGGTGTGTGTGTGTGTGTGTAGGGGGTGTGTGTGTGT
Organism: Borostomias antarcticus; assembly: GCF_949987555.1. Taxonomy (NCBI): domain Eukaryota; kingdom Metazoa; phylum Chordata; class Actinopteri; order Stomiiformes; family Stomiidae; genus Borostomias; species Borostomias antarcticus. The sequence goes on from NW_028175938.1 coordinate 35,982, forward strand.
GTGTGTAGAGGTGTGTGTAGGGGTGTGTGTGTGTGTGTGTGTGTAGGGGTGTGTGTGTGTGTGTGTAGGGTGTGTGTGTAGAGGTGTGTGTGTGGTGTGTGTGTGTGTAGAGGTGTGTGTGTGTGTGTGTGGTGTGTGTGTGTGGAGGTGTGTGTGTGTGTGTGTGTGTGTGTGTAGGGGTGTGTGTGTGTGTGTGTGTGTGTGTAGGGTGTGTGTGTCAGGCTCACTCACACTGGTCAGGAATCAGCTGCAGGGAAAAGTAATCTCTCCTCCTGAAGCTCTGCTGTATAATGAGAAGATGAGAGAACACACACCTGCTTATCCTCCTCTGAGGCTCCTCCCTCTCACACACACACACACACACACACACACACACACTCACACACACACACACACACACACACCACACACACACACACACACACACACACACACACACACACACACACACACACACACACACACACACACACATCTCTCTCTCTCTCTCTCTCTCTCTCTCTCTCTCATCCTGTGCCAGTAGGACCAGCAGACTCACCTGTTGTTAAGGAAACCATACAGCAAGTGAACACAATGTCCAGGTAGAGGGCCGAGACAGGGAGGAGAGAGAGAGAGAGAGAGAGAGAGAGGGAGAGAGAGAGAGAGAGGGAGAGAGAGAGAGAGAGAGAGAGAGAGGGAGGGGAGAGAGAGAGAGAGAGAGAGAGAGAGAGGGAGGGGATAGGAGGAGAGAGAGAGAGAGAGAGAGAGAGAGAGAGAGGAGAGAGAGAGAGAGAGAGAGAGAGATAGAGACCGAGCAGAGAGAGAGGAGAGAGTGAGAGAGTGAGGAGAGAGGAGAGAGAGAGAGACAGGGAGGGGGAGAGAGAGAGAGAGGAGAGAGAGAGAGAGAGAGGGGGAGAGAGAGAGAGAGACAGAGAGAGAGAGAGAGAGAGAGAGAGACCGAGCCAGAGAGAGAGAGAGACAGAGGTAGAGAGAGAGAGAGACAGAGAGAGAGAGAGGTAGAGAGAGAGAGAGAGAGAGAGAGACCGAGAGAGAAGAAAGAGATGGAGAGAGATAGAGAGATAATTCAAAAACATACGCAAGGGTAGAACATCAGTGGGATCTTAATGTGGTACAAAGAAGATCTTTTTCTCTGCTTTAATCTTTTTTACAACGTTTCGGTGTTGCCACCTTCATCAGGACAGATTTTTCACAAATCTGTCCTGATGAAGGTGGCAACACCGAAACGTTGTTAAAAAGATTAAAGCAGAGAAAAAGTGTGTGCGGGAGTCTTGTATTTCTCATTTGAAACCTTAAAGGGGATTTACTCCCAGCACCACCATTTTGTAAGAGTGTGCATGTTGGGGTTTTTTCACAAAGAAGATCTTTGTCATCAGATCTCACCAGTAAAACAGGCTCAATCACACATCTGGTTGGGATCAGATCAACCCTGGGCATGACTGACTGATAGAGAGAGACAGGATATCTCCCCCGGGCATGACTGACTGATAGAGAGAGACAGGATATCTCCCCCGGGCATGACTGACTGATAGAGAGAGACAGGATATCTCCCCGGGCATGACTGACTGATAGAGAGAGACAGGATATCTCCCCCGGGCATGACTGACTGATAGAGAGAGACAGGATATCTCCCCCGGGCATGACTGACTGATAGAGAGAGACAGGATATCTCCCCCGGGCATGACTGACTGATAGAGAGAGACAGGATATCTCCCCGGGCATGACTGACTGAGAGAGAGAGACAGGATATCTCCCCCCATGACTGACTGAGAGAGAGAGACAGGATATCTCCCCGGGCGTGACTGACTGATAGAGAGAGACAGGATATCTCCCCCGGGCATGACTGACAGAGAGAGAGACAGGATATCTCCCCCGGGCATGACTGACTGAGAGAGACAGGATATCTCTCTGCTATTTATAAACCTCCAGTAGATTTGTCTTACTTTGAAGCAGACATCTTTGAAACTCTCCACTCAGAAATCACCTGTTTCCAGGCCC
>NW_028175938.1:47976-53404 GCF_949987555.1 Borostomias antarcticus
TATAGAACACATTATAGGACACATTATAGAACACATTATAGAACACATTATAGAACACATTATAGAACACATTATAGAACACATTATAGGACACATTATAGAACACATTATAGAACACATTATAGAACACATTATAGAACACATTATAGAACACATTATAGAACACACACTCTCTCTCTCTCTCTCCCTCTCTTTCTCTCTCTCTATACCTCACTGTCTCCCTCTCTCTCTCTCTCTCTCTCTCTCTCTCCCACTCTTTCTCCCCCACTCTCTCTCTCTCTTTCTCCCCCTCTCTCTTGCTCTCTCTCTCTCACACACATTCACACTCTCTCTCACACTCTCTCCCTCTCTCTCTCTCTCACACACACACACACACACACACCTTCTTAGGAAGAGGGGGGCGTTGTCCTTCTGCCCCTCTGGTTCTCTGCATATCGTCAAGTTTCTTTCTGCTCTCCTCCTCCTCCTCCTCCTCCTCCTCCTCTCTCTCTCCTCCAGAGTCGTCTGCTGGTTGATCTGAGAGCAGAGAAAGAACCAGGAACCAGAAGTCACTGGCTGGTTCCCAATCTCATACACTACTAACATACTATAGAGTGTGCCAAAAAAGGATGTAGTATGTCCCAATACAATGCCAACATAGTATGCCACATGCAGTATGGCAAAAATACCAGGATGTCCTACTACATCTGGTCGTATTTTGCAGTATGCAAGCCAGCAGGCTTTTCTGGCTATTCTGACCCACAATCCCTTGCACAGCGGAAATTACATCACATGTGAGTCGTGACAGCTGTGGACGAATGTTACTTCATGGACAGCGATGGATGTGGTCAAATTTCAAGGCGCAGTGTTATGACAAAGTGGCATGTCCAAATTTTATGCGTACTGCGTGCAAAGTACGTACTTTCTAGGGGCAGCTGTAGTACGTACTGGTAGGAAAAAGTACAAGAATTTGAATTGGAACACAGCCACTATGTCACTACTACCAATTTCCCCCGGTGTGGCGACTTTTTAGCACTGCAGTACCAGAACTGTCCTGCAGGTGTCTCTGCCTCATGCTGGCCAGGCTGGGCTTGCTGCTCTGTGGAGGAGGGTCCGGCTTCTGCTCTCTCTCCTCCCCCGAGGCCTGCTGCCCCCCCTCCCTCTCCGTCTGCGTGTCCCTCTGCCCGACGGGTCTCTCCTGTCCGGCCGTCTCCGTCCGGGTGTCCCTCTGTCTGTCCCTCCCGGCGGCGGCGTCCCCGTTAGAGCGCGTGTCCACAGGGACCTCTGGCGTCCGTCTGTCCGTCTCCCGGTCCGACTGTCTGTCCGTCTCTCTGATGTCACAGCTGCTGGCGTCAGAGTCGATATCAGCGCCGATGTAACTGTACACCATACTGACCAGCTCTGAGGGCTAGAGAGAGAGAGAGAGACCAGCTCTGAGGACTAGAGAGAGAGAGAGAGAGAGAGAGAGAGAGAGACCAGCTCTGAGGACTAGAGAGAGAGAGAGACCAGCTCTGAGGACTAGAGAGAGAGAGAGACCAGCTCTGAGGGCTAGAGAGAGAGAGAGAGAGAGAGAGAGAGAGAGAGTACACCATACTGACCAGCTCTGAGGGCTAGAGAGAGAGAGAGAGAGAGAGAGAGAGAGGGAGAGAGAGAGAGAGAGAGAGAGAGTACACCATACTGACCAGCTCTGAAGACTAGATAGAGAGAGAGAGAGAGGGAGAGAGAGAGAGAGAGAGAGAGAGAGTACACCATACTGACCAGCTCTGAGGGCTAGAGAGAGAGAGAGAGAGAGAGAGAGAGAGAGAGAGAGAGAGAGGGAGAGAGAGAGAGAGTACACCATACTGACCAGCTCTGAGGACTAGAGAGAGAGAGAGAGAGAGAGAGAGAGAGAGAGAGAGAGAGAGAGAGAGGGAGAGGGAGAGGGAAAGGGAGAAGGAGAGGGAGAGAGGGGGAGAGAGGGGGAGCGAGGGGGGAGAGGGGGGGAGAGAGAGAGAGAGAGAAAGAGGGAGAGAGGAGAGAGAGAGAGAGAGAGAGAGAGAGATACTGTAATACTATAACAACAAGTACAGAATGTGTCTTTGCTCGTGCTCACAACTCAACACACAAACCAGAGGTCGGTGGCCTGGATGTGTACGTTTGTTGTTGGGGAGGGTTGAGGGGGGGGTGTTCTACATGTAAGTTTGGGTTCTACCTGTCTCTGTGTGTGGCAGGGGGGGCTCCCCCCTCTCATCCCAGGGAGGGGAACACCCTGGACAGGCCTGGGAGACACCGTGCTCCCGTTGGAACCCTGACCACCGGACTCCACCTTCCCAGAATCCTTCAGGTGCTGAATCATCGAGTAGACATTCTCTGAGGCACTGAGAGAGAGAGAGAGAGAGAGAGAAAGGGAGAGAGAGAGAAAGGGAGAGAGAGAGAAAGAGAGCGAGAGGGAGGTAGAGAGAGAGAGAGCATGAAGTGAGATGAAGAGAGAAAGCACAGCCTATCTGTCTGCTGTCCTGTACTATGTTACCCAGAATCCCTCCCTGCGTACTCCGAGTCCTGATTGGATACGGTGGAGTTGCGGTTCTTGCGGAAGCCAGAGAAGATGGAGAGAACGCTGCGTCTCTTTTTCCTTCTCATGGACTGGGCTTGATGGAGGGATGACAGCTGACTGGGAGAGAGAAAGAGAGAGAGAGAGAGAGGGAGAGAGAGAGAGAGAGAGAGAGAGAGAGAGAGAGAGAGAGAGAGAAAGGTTCAGAGTGTACATAAGTAAATCTACAAGTACATATTGATATAGATATTACATTCTGTGACTGTGTGTGTGTGTGTGTGTGTGTGGTGTGTGTGTGTGTGTGTGTGTGTATGAAGAATGGATGTGGATACAGAGATGCAGGAAGTACCATTAGTGATACAGAAAGCACCATTAGAGATAAAGGAAGTACCATTAGAGATACAGGAAGCACCATTAGTGATACAGGAAGTACCATTAGAGGTACAGGAAGTACCGTTAGTGATACAGGAAGTACCATTAGTGATACAGGAAGCACCATTAGAGATAAAGGAAGTACCATTAGTGATACAGGAAGTACCATTAGTGATACAGTAAGCACCATTAGTGATACAGGAAGCACCATTAGAGATACAGGAAGTACCATTAGAGATACAGGAAGCACCATTATAGATACAGGAAGTACCATTAGAGGTACAGGAAGTACCGTTAGTGATACAGGAAGTACCATTAGTGATACAGGAAGCACCATTAGAGATAAAGGAAGTACCATTAGAGATACAGGAAGCACCATTATAGATACAGGAAGTACCATTAGAGATACAGGAAGTACCATTAGAGATACAGGAAGTACCATTAGAGATACAGGAAGTACCATTAGAGGTACAGGAAGCAGCATCTGCAGCCCTGCTCACCTGTCAGGCAGGACTCTATTGGTGTAGAAGTCCGGCAGCCCGTCGTCCAGCAGACTGAGCCCCCCGTTCTCCCAGCCGTGCTGGAGAACAGGGGTGAGTTACATGTCATTATTCTCGCTTTAGATAAAAGCGTTTGCATAACATAACCACATGTAAATGCAAATATCAATTTACCTCACCCAACCCCGGGAATTATTTATTATAGCTATAGCATGTACATAACACACCCATAACACACCCATAACACACTCAAAACACACTCATAACACACCCATAACATTCATAACACACTCATAACACACTCTTTCATAACACACCCATAACACACTCATTCATAACACACCCATAACACACTCATTCATAACACACCCATAACACACTCATTCATAACACACCCATAACACACCCATAACAGACCCATAACACACCCATTACACACTCATAACACACTCATAACACACCCATAACACACTCATAACACACTCATAACACACCCATAACACACCCATAACACACCCATAACACACCCATAACACACCCATAACACACTCATAACACACCCATAACACACTCATAACACACTCATAACACACCCATAACACACTCATAACACACCCATAACACACCCATAACACACCCATAACACACTCATAACACACTCATAACACACTCATAACACACCCATAACACACCCATAACACACCCATAACACACCCATAACACACCCAAAACACACTCATAACACACCCATAACATTCATAACACACTCATAACACACCCATAACACACTCATAACACACCCATAACACACTCATAACACACCCATAACACACTCATAACACACTCATAACACACTCATAACACACCCATAACACACCCATAACACACCCATAACACACTCATAACACACTCATAACACACTCATAACACACCCATAACACACCCATAACACACCCATAACACACTCATAACACACTCATAACACACCCATAACACACCCATAACACACTCATAACACACTCATAACACACCCATAACACACTCATAACACACCCATAACACACTCATAACACACCCATAACACACTCATAACACACTCATAACACACTCATAACACACTCATAACACACCCATAACACACTCATAACACACCCATAACACACCCATAACACACCCATAACACACTCATAACACACTCATAACACACTCATAACACACCCATAACACACTCATAACACACCCATAACACACCCATAACACACCCATAACACACCCATAACACACCCATAACACACTCATAACACACTCATAACACACTCATAACACACCCATAACACACTCATTCATAACACACTCATAACACACCCATAACACACTCATTCATAACACACTCATTGGACGACCGGCGCTTCCTCCTAAACCACAGCCACTGACGCCCCATTTTCATTGGATGATCATCTACAGGCCCACAATAAAGATGATTATGATCAAATTAAATTATGTAATAGCAGGGCATGCGATTTAATGTATTTGGATGGATGTAGGTTATTAGCCCTGGAAAAAATTGGATGTTCACTCTGGTAAAATTGGACGCTCGCTCGGGTTCCCTCCACATAGAACCCCGAGAAGAAAAACATTCAGAAGCACAGATGCTCTTCAGTCCGGTCCCTGACCAGAACCTGGACTTGGTCTCTGGGCGCCGCCATGTTTGTTAGAATACGAGAGGGGTGATCAGCGTTAGCGCCATCATCCCTCAGACAGATGAGAGACGGTTTTGGGTCCGCTAAAGGCTCGCCAGCGCTCACTGCCCGGGTCATGTGACACTAACAACCATCATCAACATCCCTCTCTGCAGCGTCTGACGGAACCACTCCCCCGTTAGCAGAGGTCTGTCCGGAGCAGAACATTACTCCTCATTAGCGCCTCGCTAACTCGCTTTGAACCCATTTACAAGGGAATCTTATGAACTGCGAGAGCTCCTCAGCGAGCCTGGGGGCTTCTGGGAGATGAAAGGAGATGAGCGGCGGTAGGACCGAGTGCCAGAGTT
>NW_028175937.1:10000-11523 GCF_949987555.1 Borostomias antarcticus
CTCGCCTCTCTTCTTCTTCTCTGGTGACTCGCCTCTCTTCTTCTTCTCTGGTGACTCGCCTCTCTTCTTCTTCTCTGGTGATTCGCCTCTCTTCTTCTTCTCTGGTGATTCGCCTCTCTTCTTCTTCTCTGGTGACTCGCCTCTCTTCTTCTTCTCTGGTGACGTGCCTCTCTTCCCCTGGCGGAGGCGCGGTGGGGGCGAGAGGGGAACTGGTGATTGATGAGAAAGGGATCATCAATATGTACTGTAGTGCTCCCAGCGCACATTAACATTTAAACATGCAGATGTGTGATTATGCATGTCACCAAGAACACAGCACTCTCCAAGGATATAGGAGCCTGTTGAAGTTAAAACATGTTTTTTCAAATATTCAAATAATAAATTGGAATAATGAGCTTGGTGTTCTAGTAAAATTATGATAGTCTAAAATGAGGGGAAAAATATGAGGTTGTGTGTGTGTGTTGTGTGTGTGTGTGTGTGTGTGTGTCTGTCGGCGTACATGTCTGTGTGTGTGTCTGCAGGTGTGTGTGTCTGCGTGTGCGTGTCTGCGTGCATGTGTGTGTGGTCTGCGTGTGTCTGTGTGTGTGTGTGTGTGTGTGTGTGTCTTTCTGCGTGCATGTCTACGTGTGTGTATGTCTGCACGTGTGTCTGCATGTGTGTGTGTCTGCGTTTGTGTCTGCGTGTGTGTGTTTGTGTGTGTCTGTGTGTGTGTGTGTCTGCGTTTGTGTCTGCGTGTGTGTGTGTGTCTGTGTGTGTGTGTCTGCGTGTGTGTGTGTGTGTGTGTGTGTGAGAGAGAGAGAGAGAGAGAGAGAGATAAGAGGAAAGAGAGTAGTAGATCTTTCCTGTGTGACCTGCTGTCTCTCACTAATGAGTCGTGATGTCAGAGGTAAGCGAGTCGCACAGACAATGGTCTAAAGAACACTTGTCTCCTCCTCATCCATCCTCATCCTTTAAACGATCATCCTGTCATGATCCTCCCTTTCACTTCGACTATTAGGCTATTATTATTCACACATTTCTGACGCCTCCGAAATGGAGTAGTGACATTTCAATATATATATATATCCTGGTGCTACTGTTTAAAAGACAACAATTGAACAGAGAGAGAGAGAGAGAGAGAGAGAGAGAGAGAGAAAGAGAAAGAGAGATGGAGGGGGGAGAGAGAGAGAGAGAGTGTGTGTGTGTGTGTGTGTGTGTGTGAGAGAGAGAAAGAGAGAGAGAGCGAGAGAGAGAGATAGAGAAAGAGAGAGAGAGAGAGAGAGAGAGAGAGAGCGAGAGAGAGAGATAGAGAAAGAGAGGGAGAGAGAGAGAGAGAGAGAGAGAGAGAGCGTGAGAGAGAGCGAGAGGGAGAGAGAGAGGGAGAGAGAGAGAGAAGAGGGAGAGAGAGAGAGAGAGAGAGAGCGAGAGAGAGAGCGAGAAAGAGAGAGAGAGCGAGAGAGAGAGATAGAGAGAGAGAGAGAGAGAGAGAGCGAGAGAGAGAGAGAGAAAGAGAGAGAGAGCGAGAGAGAGCGAGAGAGAGAGAT
>NW_028175936.1:0-7540 GCF_949987555.1 Borostomias antarcticus
AGCCCAGCCCAGCCCAGCTGAGTCTAGCCCCTCCCATCCTTGGCTGCTACTCATACTGTACATCCAGCCAGGGTGGAACCCCCCCCCCGCCCCCCCCAACATTCTCCAGGTCTGTACTGGTCTGGGGGTGGGGGGCACAGGACTGGGAATCCTTCACATCAGAGGAATGCCAAGACTGCACCCCAAGATTCTTTAAATAGGACCTCCAAGCATCCCTGCCCTCCCCCCTCCCCCCCCAACTACCCCCCTCTCTCCCTAACTACCCTCTGCACCACAACTACCCCCCCTCTCTCCTTAACTACCCTCTCCCCCCCAAATACCCCCCCCCCTCCCTAACTACCCTCTCCCCTCCAACTACCACCCCCTTCTCCCAAACTACCCTCTCCCCCCAAGTACCCCCCCCCCCCTCCTCTCTCCCCAACTACCCTCCCAGACACCCCCAGCTGCCCCTGGCCCTGACACCTGTCGGGGATCCAGCAGACTTGCTGGGGGGGTCATGGGGCTCCAGACAGCTGGGGGAGCGATGGATGATGGATGGATGGATGATGGATGATGGATGGATGGATGATGGATGGATGGACACACAGAGAGTTTGAGGTTTGGTCACCAGTCTGTTGAGGAGAGAGCCATTTCTGGCGGTCAGGCGGTCTGACTGGCCTGAGGTGTCCAGTGTGTGCATGTGTGTGTGTGTGTGTGTGTCCACACACAGGCCAGATAATTGGTCTGTTTGTTTTCTTTGGACTATGAGAAAAGTCATGTCATGGAAGGGCAGCTTCCTAACAAAGGTGTTGTTTAATTAGGTTTAATTAGGTTTAGGCTCCTCCCACTAGTGTGTCACAGAGATGGCAGGAAGACATAGTCACTGTCTCTAATGAGGATGTCTCTATTACTGGGAGATTCATACAGAAATGTACCGCTGTCCTCCTCCCTCTGTCCTCTGTCCATCCCTCCTCCTCCTCCCTCCATCCGTCCTCTCCCACTCCCTCCCCCACTCCTAACCAGGCCTCTTATCTGTTTCATTCATTCTATTGAGGGGTTGAAATTAGACACAGAACCAGAATAAGGTTGGCACTAGGTCAGGTCCAGTCATCTCTCTCTCTCTCTCTCTCTCTCTCTCTCTCTCTCTCTCTCTCTCTCTCTCTCTCTCACTTTCGCAATTGGCAGTCCACCAAATAGCAGCCATATATTCCTAATAAGTTCTGCATCATCATCACCACAGTGTGTGTGTGTGTGCTTGTGTGTGTGTGTGTGTGTGTGTGTGTGTGTGTGATATGGAAATACAAGGCTGGCCCACCAGGGTTGATGGGGCCCTGCGGGTGGCATGGATTTAACGAGGCCCAATTTCCGGAGCGAGAGTCAGTCCTGAACACATTCCTGGATCTGGATCCCCGGCTGGGAGGCTGTCTGTCTGTCTGTCTGTCTGTTTCTCTGTCTGTCTGTCTCTGTCTGTCTGTCTGTTTCTCTGTCTGTCTGTCTCTGTCTGTCTGTCTGTTTCTCTGTCTGTCTGTTTCTCTGACTGACTGACTGACTGACTGACTGTCTGTCTGTCCTTCCTTCTGTCCGTCCGTCCGTCCGTCCGTCCGTCCGTCTGTCCGTCAGGGAGGCTGTCTGTCCGTCAGGCTACTTGGCTGGGAGGCTTACTAGTTATGTGGAAAGGTCACTGTCTTACTGACGCAAGGTCAGTCCTACTGAATAAACCACATCATACCAACAAGATGATGTATCTGTCTGTCTGTCTGTCTGTCTGGATGTGGCTGGCTGGGTCAATCCTACTAAATAACCCAGGGATAAACCATATCAAACTAATAACCCAGGGATAAACCATATCACACTAATAACCCAGGGATAAACCATATCACACTAATAACCCAGGGATAAACCATATCACACTAATAACCCAGGGATAAACCATATCACACTAATAACCCAGGTATAAACCATATCAAACTAATAACCCAGGGATAAACCATATCACACTAATAACCCAGGGATAAACCATATCAAACTAATAACCCAGGTATAAACCATATCAAACTAATAACCCAGGTATAAACCATATCAAACTAATAACCCAGGTATAAACCATATCAAACTAATAACCAGGTATAAACCATATCAAACTAATAACCCAGGTATAAACCATATCAAACTAATAACCAGGTATAAACCATATCAAACTAATAACCCAGGTATAAACCATATCAAACTAATAACCCAGGTATAAACCATATCAAACTAATAACCAGGTATAAACCATATCAAACTAATAACCCAGGTATAAACCATATCAAACTAATAACCAGGTATAAACCATATCAAACTAATAACCAGGTATAAACCATATCAAACTAATAACCCAGGTATAAACCATATCACACTAATAACCCAGGTATAAACCATATCAAACTAATAACCCAGGTATAAACCATATCAAACTAATAACCCAGGTATAAACCATATCAAACTAATAACCCAGGTATAAACCATATCAAACTAATAACCCAGGTATAAACCATATCAAACTAATAACCCAGGTATAAACCACATCTAACTAATAACCCAGGTATAAACCATATCAAACTAATAACCCAGGTATAAACCATATCAAACTAATAACCCAGGTATAAACCATATCAAACTAATAACCCAGGTATAAACCATATCAAACTAATAACCAGGGATAAACCATATCAAACTAATAACCCAGGTATAAACCATATCAAACTAATAACCCAGGTATAAACCATATCACACTAATAACCCAGGTATAAACCATATCAAACTAATAACCAGGGATAAACCATATCAAACTAATAACCCAGGTATAAACCATATCAAACTAATAACCCAGGTATAAACCATATCAAACTAATAACCCAGGTATAAACCATATCAAACTAATAACCCAGGTATAAACCATATCAAACTAATAACCCAGGTATAAACCATATCACACTAATAACCCAGGTATAAACCATATCAAACTAATAACCAGGGATAAACCATATCAAACTAATAACCCAGGTATAAACCATATCAAACTAATAACCAGGTATAAACCATATCAAACTAATAACCCAGGTATAAACCATATCAAACTAATAACCCAGGTATAAACCATATCAAACTAATAACCCAGGTATAAACCATATCAAACTAATAACCCAGGTATAAACCATATCAAACTAATAACCCAGGTATAAACCATATCAAACTAATAACCCAGGTATAAACCATATCAAACTAATAACCCAGGGATAAACCATATCACACTAATAACCCAGGTATAAACCATATCAAACTAATAACCCAGGGATAAACCATATCACACTAATAACCCAGGGATAAACCATATCACACTAATAACCCAGGGATAAACCATATCACACTAATAACCCAGGTATAAACCATATCAAACTAATAACCCAGGTATAAACCATATCAAACTAATAACCCAGGGATAAACCATATCAAACTAATAACCCAGGTATAAACCATATCAAACTAATAACCCAGGTATAAACCATATCACACTAATAACCCAGGTATAAACCATATCAAACTAATAACCCAGGGATAAACCATATCACACTAATAACCCAGGGATAAACCATATCACACTAATAACCCAGGTATAAACCATATCAAACTAATAACCCAGGGATAAACCATATCAAACTAATAACCCAGGTATAAACCATATCAAACTAATAACCCAGGGATAAACCATATCAAACTAATAACCCAGGGATAAACCATATCAAACTAATAACCCAGGGATAAACCATATCACACTAATAACCCAGGGATAAACCATATCACACTAATAACCCAGGTATAAACCATATCAAACTAATAACCCAGGGATAAACCATATCAAACTAATAACCCAGGGATAAACCATATCAAACTAATAACCCAGGTATAAACCATATCAAACTAATAACCCAGGTATAAACCATATCAAACTAATAACCCAGGGATAAACCATATCAAACTAATAACCCAGGTATAAACCATATCAAACTAATAACCCAGGTATAAACCATATCAAAGTAATTCCTGATACTGTATGACTATATTAGTAAGAGAATTGGGACCCAGCCAAAGTGTGTGTGTGTGTGTGTGTTGTCCGCAGAGTTTGGTGCCTATTGGAGCCTTGCTCCCCATCGACAGCGTTAACAGGACTGTGCTGGATAAGGAAGCAGGGGTCAGGGGTCATAGAGAGCAGGATACAGAGGCTGTCATATCACCAGGCTGGCACACTACAGTATCATAAGAACTCTGTCTCCCAGAATCCCCTTCCAACACTGCACACAGATCTCACTGGAGATTATCAACACAAACATCCATCAAACTGTTCCACATCATCCAAGATGACTAGAATGTATATGGATAGGCGTTGTATGGCTGTGTGTGTGTGTGACTTCTCTGACATACTACATACTACATACTACATACCCACATGGTAAATGGACTGCACTTACAGTATACAGCTTTTATCCAAAGCACTTTACAGTGGCCTCTCATTCACACATTGCACACCAAAGGCGGTAGCTGCCATGCAAGGTGCTAGCCTGCTCACTGGGAGCAATTTGGGGTTCAGTGTCTTGCCCAAGGACACTTGGACATGCAGACAGGAGGAACCAGGATTAGAACCAGCGACCCTGTGATCTTTGGACGACCTCCTGAGCCACAGCCGCCCCTCATAGCGGTCCATGCTCTAATAAAGCACAGCATCCTAATTATCTTCCCCAAACCCAAGGTCATTATGGAAAACACACGCATTGTTCAACAATTTCTCTAGAATTTCCAAACTCATATATATTCCTGGAGGAAACATCTATTAGACTGATCAACAAAGTTACTGAATTAAGTTTCTACTGTATCTGCTTTCCCTGTTTTTTTCAGTGTGAGCCACAACTTTCACAGAAATCTCAGCATTCTGATTGGATCTGGTCCCAAATCGTCCCTCCGTAACATTTTACTCTAGTTTTTATTTGTTGACGAAAATGTCAGTAGATTTCATCATAGTTTTTGTTCTCATAAATTAGTTCTTGTCTCGTGATGAATAACCAGTGGAGAGGAGGTGTAATAACCAGTGGAGAGGAGGTGTAATAACCAGTGGAGAGGAGGTGTAATAACCAGTGGAGAGGAGGTGTAATAACCAGTGGAGAGGAGGTGTAATAACCAGTGGAGAGGAGGTGTAATAACCAGTGGAGAGGAGGTGTAATAACCAGTGGAGAGGAGGTGTAATAACCAGTGGAGAGGAGGTGTAATAATCAGTGGAGAGGAGGTGTAATAACCAGTGGAGAGGAGGTGGAGAGGAGGTGTAATAACCAGTGGAGAGGAGGTGTAATAACCAGTGGAGAGGAGGTGTAATAACCAGTGGAGAGGAGGTGTAATAACCAGTGGAGAGGAGGTGGAGAGGAGGTGTAATAACCAGTGGAGAGGGGGTGTAATAACCAGTGGAGAGGAGGTGTAATAACCAGTGGAGAGGAGGTGTAATAACCAGTGGAGAGGAGGTGTAATAACCAGTGGAGAGGAGGTGTAATAAACAGTGGAGAGGAGGTGTAATAACCAGTGGAGAGGAGGTGTAATAACCAGTGGAGAGGAGGTGTAATAACCAGTGGAGAGGAGGTGTAATAACCAGTGGAGAGGAGGTGTAATAACCAGTGGAGAGGAGGTGTAATAACCAGTGGAGAGGAGGTGTAATAACCAGTGGAGAGGAGGTGTAATAACCAGTGGAGAGGAGGTGTAATAACCAGTGGAGAGGAGGTGTAATAACCAGTGGAGAGGAGGTGTAATAAACAGTGGAGAGGAGGTGTAATAACCAGTGGAGAGGAGGTGTAATAACCAGTGGAGAGGAGGTGTAATAACCAGTGGAGAGGAGGTGTAATAACCAGTGGAGAGGAGGTGTAATAACCAGTGGAGAGGAGGTGTAATAACCAGTGGAGAGGAGGTGTAATAACCAGTGGAGAGGAGGTGTAATAACCAGTGGAGAGGAGGTGTAATAACCAGTGGAGAGGAGGTGTAATAACCAGTGGAGAGGAGGTGTAATAACCAGTGGAGAGGAGGTGTAATAACCAGTGGAGAGGAGGTGTAATAACCAGTGGAGAGGAGGTGTAATAACCAGTGGAGAGGAGGTGTAATAACCAGTGGAGAGGAGGTGTAATAACCAGTGGAGAGGAGGTGTAATAACCAGTGGAGAGGAGGTGTAATAACCAGTGGAGAGGAGCCTTCATTACTAGTTAAACACAGCCTGCTCACCTGCTGGGAGGCTCGCTCTATAATTCACACCATGCTCTCCTCCTATACTTCCTCTTCCTCCCTCCTCCAACTCCTCCAACTCCTCCTCCTCCCTTCTCCAACTCCTCCTCTGTCCTTCACCTCTTCCTCTCCTCCTCTCATCTGCTCATCTCTAATCTCCTCTCCTCCACCTCCTCCTCTCCTCCACCACCTCCTGCTCCTGCTTCTCTCCTCTCCTCCACTCTCGGTAGCCAGCGTTGGACAGAGAGACTCTGGAAGCTGCAGCTGACCAGAGAGACGTAGAGCTCCGGTATAGAAGATTCCCAACCTGCTAGCAGCCATGACCTCAGGGCCCTATAAAACTACCCAGCCCTCCTCTGATGAACACAACTCCCACACAGCCTTCTGATGCTGGCTCACCATGTCCTCCAAACACCTGTCTCTGCAGATGGCATGCTCTTCACACGCACACACGCACGCACGCACGCACACACACGGACGCACACACACACACACACACACACACACACACCACATGCACACACACACACCACATGCACACATACGCTAACAGTGGAATCAGATACAGCCTGACGTCAAATCTCCCGCTGTTGCCATGCATACGGTGCCAGGACCTCTAATTCTATTATTACTCTCATTAATACCAGGGTAATACCATCTATTAATACTCTCATTAATACCAGGGTAATACCATCTATTAATACTCTCATTAATACCAGGGTAATACCATCTATTAATACTCTCATTAATACCAGGGTAATACCATCTATTAATACTCTCATTAATACCAGGGTAATACCATCTATTAATACTCTCATTAATACCAGGGTAATACCATCTATTAATACTCTCATTAATACCAGGGTAATACCATCTATTAATACTCTCATTAATACCAGGGTAATACCATCTATTAATACTCTCATTAATACCAGGGTAATACCATATATTAATACTCTCATTAATACCAGGGTAATACCATATATTAATACTCTCATTAATACCAGGGTAATACCATCTATTAATACTCTCATTAATACCAGGGTAATACCATCTATTAATACTCTCATTAATACCAGGGTAATACCATCTATTAATACTCTCATTAATACCAGGGTAATACCATCTATTAATACTCTCATTAATACCAGGGTAATACCATCTATTAATACTCTCATTAATACCAGGGTAATACCATATATTAATACTCTCATTAATACCAGGGTAATACCATCTATTAATACTCTCATTAATACCAGGGTAATACCAT
>NW_028175935.1:5000-14772 GCF_949987555.1 Borostomias antarcticus
GTTGAACCAACTATAACAGAGTCTGACTCCCACAGTTGAATCGACTATAACAGAGTCTGACTCCCACAGTTGAACCAACTATAACAGAGTCTGACTCCCACAGTTGAATCGACTATAACAGAGTCTGACTCCCACAGTTGAATCGACTATAACAGAGTCTGACTCCCAGAGTTGAACCAACTATAACAGAGTCTGACTCCCAGAGTTGAACCAACTATAACAGAGTCTGACTCCCACAGTTGAACCAACTATAACAGAGTCTGACTCCCACAGTTGAACCAACTATAACAGAGTCTGACTCCCACAGTTGAACCAACTATAACAGAGTCTGACTCCCACAGTTGAACCAACTATAACAGAGTCTGACTCCCACAGTTGAATCGACTATAACAGAGTCTGACTCCCGCAGTTGAATCAACTATAACAGAGTCTGACTCCCACAGTTGAATCGACTATAACAGTCTGACTCCCACAGTTGAATCGACTATAACAGAGTCTGACTCCCACAGTTGAATCGACTATAACAGAGTCTGACTCCCAGAGTTGAACCGACTATAACAGAGTCTGACTCCCACAGTTGAATCGACTATAACAGAGTCTAACTCCCAGAATTGAACCAACTATAACAGAGTCTGAGTCCCGGAGGTGAACCGACTATAACAGAGTCTGACTCCCACAGTTGAATCAACTATAACAGAGTCTGACTCCCACAGTTGAACCAACTATAACAGAGTCTGACTCCCACAGTTGAACCAACTATAACAGAGTCTGACTCCCACAGTTGAATCAACTATAACAGAGTCTGACTCCCACAGTTGAATCAACTATAACAGAGTCTGACTCCCACAGTTGAATCAACTATAACAGAGTCTGTCTCCCACAGTTGAACCAACTATAACAGAGTCTGACTCCCACAGTTGAACCAACTATAACAGAGTCTGACTCCCACAGTTGAACCAACTATAACAGAGTCTGACTCCCACAGTTGAACCAACTATAACAGAGTCTGACTCCCACAGTTGAACCAACTATAACAGAGTCTGACTCCCACAGTTGAACCAACTATAACAGAGTCTGACTCCCACAGTTGAACCAACTATAACAGAGTCTGACTCCCACAGTTGAATCGACTATAACAGAGTCTGACTCCCACAGTTGAACCAACTATAACAGAGTCTGACTCCCACAGTTGAATCGACTATAACAGAGTCTGACTCCCACAGTTGAATCGACTATAACAGAGTCTGACTCCCAGAGTTGAACCAACTATAACAGAGTCTGACTCCCAGAGTTGAACCAACTATAACAGAGTCTGACTCCCACAGTTGAACCAACTATAACAGAGTCTGACTCCCACAGTTGAACCAACTATAACAGAGTCTGACTCCCACAGTTGAACCAACTATAACAGAGTCTGACTCCCACAGTTGAATCGACTATAACAGAGTCTGACTCCCGCAGTTGAATCAACTATAACAGAGTCTGACTCCCACAGTTGAATCGACTATAACAGTCTGACTCCCACAGTTGAATCGACTATAACAGAGTCTGACTCCCACAGTTGAATCGACTATAACAGAGTCTGACTCCCAGAGTTGAACCGACTATAACAGAGTCTGACTCCCACAGTTGAATCGACTATAACAGAGTCTAACTCCCAGAATTGAACCAACTATAACAGAGTCTGAGTCCCGGAGGTGAACCGACTATAACAGAGTGTGTGTGCACGCGGGCGCAGGCGTGTGTTTGTGTGCGTGTGTGTGTGTGCACGTGGGCGCAGGCGTGTGTTTGTGTGCGTGTGTTTGTGTGCACGCGGGCGCAGGCGTGTGTTTGTGTGTGTGTGTGCACGCGGGCGCAGGAGTGTGTTTGTGTGCGTGTGTGTGTTTGTGTGTGTGTGTGCACGTGGGCGCAGGCGTGTGTTTGTGTGCGTGTGTGTGTGTGCACGCGGGCGCAGGAGTGTGTTTGTGTGCGTGTGTGTGTGTGTGCACGCGGGCGCAGGCGTGTGTTTGTGTGCGTGTGTGCACGCGGGCGCAGGAGTGTGTTTGTGTGCGTGTGTGTGTGTGTGCACGCGGGCGCAGGAGTGTGTTTGTGTGCGTGTGTGTGTGCGTGTGTGCACGCGGGCGCAGGAGTGTGTTTGTGTGCGTGTGTGTGTGTGCGTGTGCACGCGGGCGCAGGCGTGTGTTTGTGTGCGTGTGTGCACGCGGGCGCAGGAGTGTGTGTGTGTGCGTGTGTGTGTGTGTGCACGCGGGCGCAGGCGTGTGTTTGTGTGCGTGTGTGTGTGTGCACGCGGGCGCAGGCGTGTGTGTCTGTGTTTGTGTGCGTGTGTGTGTGTGCACGCGGGCGCAGGCGTGTGTTTGTGTGCGTGTGAGCACTGGGTACCGGTTGGTTGCAGCTTCCTGTTGTTGTGGGTTTAAGTGCTTTAGCCTGACAAAGACAACATCATAAAACAGTGTGTTATGAAAGACTGGCTGTGCAGTCATGGGGGGGTGCAGGGGGCCGGGGGGGGGGGGGGGGGGGGGGGGTTAATGGCACCTGATGGATTTCCGGCCCTGAAGCGAGGGATGACAGACGGAGAGAATAAGAGGGGATATTGGCGGGTTGGGAGAAAGATGGAAGAGAGAAAGAAGGCAGAGGAGAACTAGAAAGAGGCCGATGGAAAGAAAGCAAGAGAAAGACAGAGGAGCTGTGTTTCTGGAGAGGGAGGAGGAGGGGGAGGAGGAGGGGGAGGAAGGAGGAGTGGAAGGAGAGGAGGAACGTCTGCATGTGGTTTGGAGGAGGCTGGCAGGGAGGGAGTCGAGGAGTAGAGGGCATCTCTCCTTCCTAATGTGGAGCAGATGGGTGATCTCCTGGACCTGTGTCCTTTGAGCCTGTTAATGAAAACTGGGGGCCTTCCACACACACACACACTCATAGGTACACACACACACACACACACACACACAGCCAGGAATGGAAACAGGACCCCGACCTCTGGCAGTCCGCCCCAGCAGACTGAAAGCCCATTACCACAAGCACACACCCAGGGGTCCTCGCGTTAGGACGCGTTAGGACGAGTTAGGACGAGTTAGGACGAGTTAGGACACGTTAGGACAAGTTAGGACGAGTTAGGACGCGTTAGGACGCGTTAGGACGAGTTAGGACGAGTTAGGACGAGTTAGGACGCGTTAGGACGCGTTAGGACGCGTTAGGACGCGTTAGGACGCGTTAGCCCCTCACAGCGGAACCAGAGGAGGTCCCGGGTGTGAATACTGAACACGGTGTAATGTATGAAGTGTTGGGTGACATAGGAGTGTGTTGTAGATTAACACAGACAGGTTATATCCCAGAGCACTCGTTCACACATGCACACACACACACACACACACACACACACACACACACACACACACACACACACACACACACACAGTATCTAGGTGCTAATACCACCCCACCTGGAATACATTGTGTATGTATATACTCTGGTGACAGAGGTTCGAATCCCACTACCCCCCCCCCCCCCCTCATCTATCTCCCCCTGTGAAAGAAGCTAAAGGACAGAAATTAGGACTTGAAATGGGTGAAGAAAAGCCCGAGGGATTTGAACAAACAACCATCTGCGCCAGGATTGAACAGGGGCTGGAATAAACAGCCGCTCGCGCCAGCCCCTTGGATAACCCTCTCTCCACACGCTCCTGAATGATGCATTCTGGGACTTTTTTGACCTCCTCAGCCATGTGTTGAGAGCTCAGATAATATTTGGGAGCATTAGCTTAGTGGCGCAATCCCTCTGCGCTGGACCACGACAGATAAACATGGCCGACAGCTTCCCCCCGCCAGGCCTGCTCCAGACTACGCGCCCTGCACAGCGCTCAGCCGCCCGGTCACATGACACACACACTCACACTCACACACACACACACACACACACTCACACACACACACACACACACACACACACTCACACACTCACACACACTCTCACACACACACACACACACACACACACACTCACACGCTGCCACCACCACCTGACCCCCCTCCCCACTATCAACAATCTTCCTCCTCTCCATCTCCGCCCAAAACCCAGAGTGAGTTACAAAGTTACAAAGCCCCTTTTGTTCAGCTGCACTCAAGGAAAATGGCAGCTAAATCAGGACAGAGACAATCAACAGTTTACTAATGGAGTCTTGAGGGAGGGGGGGGGGGCTGAATCATTCTCCCCCATCTGGAAACTGTTCCACACACACACACACACACACACACAGACACACACACACACACTCACACACACAGACACACACACACACACACACACTCACACACACACTCTCACACACACACACACACACACACACACACACACACACTCACACACACACACATTCTCACACACACACACACACACACACACTCAAACACACACACACACACACACATACACTCACACACACACACTCACACACACACACACACACACACTCACACACACACACACACACACACACACTCACACACACAGACACACTCACACACACACACTCACACACACACACACACACACACACACACACACACACACACACACACACACAGACAATCCCCCTTCTCTGGCCCGTCTTCCAAGGCGCAGGTTGGGCTGACGGCTCAATTCAGATCAATATATCAGATCAATATATCTACAGATATGAGGAGGGGGTTCATTACCCTCAGAACCAACCAAACTCATTCCCATCCAGTCTGACAGAGCTCGTTATGATCTCCAGGTGGCGCTCTCAGATACACACAGAACACACACGCGCTCCGATACACACAGAACACACACACACGCTCAGACACACACAACACACACACGCTCAGATACACACAGAACACACACGCGCTCCGATACACACAGAACACACACACGCTCTCAGACACACACAGAACACACACACACTCAGATACACACAGAACACACACGCGCTCAAATACACACAGAACACACACACACTCAGACACACACAGAACACACACACGCTCAGACACACACAGAACAAACACGCGCTCAGACACACACAGAACACACACGCGCTCAGACACACACAGAACACACACGCGCTCAGACACACACAGAACACACACACGCTCCGCTACACACAGAACACACACGCGCTCAGACACACACAGAACACACACACACGCTCAGACACACACAGAACACACACGCGCTCAGACACACACAGAACACACACGCGCTCAGACACACACGCGCTCAGACACACACAGAACACACACGCGCTCAGACACACACAGAACACACACAGGGGGGTAGTGGAGGGCAGAACACACACAGGGGGGTAGTGGAGGGCAGAACACACACAGGGGGGTAGTGGAGGGCAGAACACACACAGGGGGGTAGTGGAGGGCAGAACACACACAGGGGGGTAGTGGAGGGCAGATCCCAGTGAACTCAGTCTTCAACCTCTTTAACATGAGGCTGAGTTCACTGGGTTCAACTGAGTTAATCAATGAGGGGAAACAAGGCGGGTGAACTTTGAACCCGGAAGAGTTTACACACCTCTGCATTTACTACCACACCCCTGACCAGGATGTAGGTGTGAGAAACAAACTCAACAGCTTTGCCTACATCCTCCGCAGGCGGGGCTGGTTGTTTGACCATCCTGTTTGAAGGAGGAATATGAGCTGTGGACCAGGTCAGGGAGGGCGGGGCAGGGGGGGGCGGGGCAGGGGGTAGGGGACAGAAACCTGGACGTTTGTTTTTCTCTGGAGGTCAAATGGTTCCAGACTGGTTTGGTCACACCGATGTTTGGACTAGCCAGTTTAATGTTTGTGGATACAGAGACTCTCTGTCTGTGTGTGTGTGTGTGTGTGTGTGTGTGTGTGTGTGTGTGTGTGTGTGTGTGTGTGTGTGTGTGTGTGTGTGTGTGTGTGTGTGTGTGTGTGTGTGTGGTGGCGCTCTGGTCTTACCTGTTCTGTCTCTCCCCCCGTCTCCTCCTCTCTCCCGGTCGTCTGGGGACGCCGTGTCCAAGCTCCGCCCCTCCGGCTCCCAGGGTCCGGGGCCCCTCCCCCCCGCGCTGGCGTCCGCCTCAGCGCCGTCTGCAAGCTGAACACAGGCATGGCTCTGTCAGGGGGGGGGGCTGAACACAGGCATGGCTCTGTCAGGGGGGGGCTGAACACAGGCATGGCTCTGTCAGGGGGGGGGGCAGCTGAACACAGGCATGGCTCTGTCAGGGGGGGGGGGCTGAACACAGGCATGGCTCTGTCAGGGGGGGGGGCTGAACACAGGCATGGCTCTGTCAGGGGGGGGGCAGCTGTTCATCACACAGAGGAGCCATTTTGTGTGCTCGGCAATACATCAGGATGACTGCATACTAGAGCACTCCACATCAGGATGACTGCATACTAGAGCACTCCACACCAGGATGACTGCATACTAGAGCACTCCTCATCAGGATGACTGCATACTAGAGCACTCCACATCAGGATGACTGCATACTAGAGCACTCCACATCAGGATGACTGCATACTAGAGCACTCCACATCAGGATGACTGCATACTAGAGCACTCCTCATCAGGATGACTGCATACTAGAGCACTCCACATCAGGATGACTGCATACTAGAGCACTCCTCATCAGGATGACTGCATACTAGAGCACTCCTCATCAGGATGACTGCATACTAGAGCACTCCTCATCAGGATGACTGCATACTAGAGCACTCCTCATCAGGATGACTGCATACTAGAGCACTCCTCATCAGGATGACTGCATACTAGAGCACTCCTCACCAGGATGCCTGCATACTAGAGCACTCCTCATCAGGATGACTGCATACTAGAGCACTCCTCATTAGATCTGAAATCTTAAAGGGGCAGTCACGCTTGATTCAGTTGAGATTATTTGGATTAAAGTTAAATTCTGTGAGTCTGCCTTTTTTTAAATAGACGGAATGGAGGAAATGGTGGTGAAAGTTGAGTGGACGTTTTTCCCCTTCGAGATTCTCCTCGACTCCATCTTCTGTCCAGGGAAACGGCTGCTGTTCACTGATGGTGATTTCAAAAAGGCCGACACACAGAAGAGGTTCGAATCCCACTAACCATGACTGTGTCATTTGGTCTAAAAGGAATTGCAGTTCAATATTGCCAGCTCTGACAACGCCCTCCAACTGTGCTTTTAGACTGTATGACCTTAAATGGTACTTGAGAAACATATCTGTAGTTTAGATCAGAGGTCAGAAACTTTTACTATAAAAAGAGCCATTTTGGGGCGAATGGGAACATTTGGGGAAAATGTTGAGCATCAAACCCTTCCTTTCCTGCGTTGTGGTGGAGTTTGTGCTGGGCCCCATTCACACCTCTGCGTTAGCGTCGTTAGCCACCATGCTAGCAGCAGCCTGGAGCAGCTCCATGGGGTCTCTTCATTTGATCACATCAGACATTTATTTTAGAACACTGTCCACAACATAGCAAGTCTACAGTACATAGTGACTAGCATCAGAAGACTCAAAACTGTGGTTCCATTACTACACTACTAGTTACTACATTACTGCACTACTAGTTACTACATTACTAGTTACTACACTACTAGTTACTACATTACTAGTTACTACACTACTAGTTACTACACTACTAGTTACTACATTACTACACTACTAGTTACTACATTACTACACTACTAGTTACTACATTACTAGTTACTACATTACTACACTACTAGTTACTACATTGCTATACTACTAGTTACTACATTACTATACTACTAGTTACTACATTACTACACTACTAGTTACTACATTACTACACTACTAGTTACTACATTACTACACTACTAGTTACTACATTACCTCTGTAGTTACAGCGTTTCTCATTGTCCCGCCAGTCTCATAATGAACTGAAAACATGTCCTCATCTCTCAGTCCCAGTCAGGACATGACAGCTAACCCAAACAGCCAGGGAGCCACGGAGACTAACGAGCCACTCAGCTCAGAGAGCAGGCTGCAAACCCCTGCTTTACATGAACCACACAATCAGCGCTCAACTCAGTTAAACTCTCTAAATAACTGAGTTTCCTCAGACACCGTGTCTGAACCCTTTTATTTACCACAGAGAAAGGAAACCGTGCAGTAAAGCAAACAGATTTAATTCAGCATGAGAAGAGTCTTGACCTACAGCATGCATGTGTTTATGAAACAGAAGTACGCATGTACGTTTGGCAGAGAGAGGCAGAGATAAATACATAGAGACAAATACATAAATATATGCCAGTGAGCCGGTCTGCGCAAGGCCAGTGAAGACCACTGAACTCATATAGGGAGCAATGAGGAGTAGGAGCTTTGCAGCCTGTGACCTCAGGGCGCTGTGGAACTCAGTATCCAGCCTTGTCAGCGCTGGGCGGAGCTATGCAGGTAAACCAGATCACCATCAGCAAAGAAGAGCAGTGAAGGGAGTAAATGGTAAATGGACGGAACTTATATAGCGCTTTTCCACCTTAGCGCCACTCAAAGCGCTTTACAATTCACACACACACTCACACACCAATGGCGGTAGCTGCCATGCAAGGTGCTAACCTGCTCATTGGGAGAAATTTGGGGTTAGGTGTCTTGCTCAAGGACACTTCGACATGTGGACAGTCGGAGCTGGGATTCGAACCACTGACTCTTTGATCATTGAACGACCCGCTCTACCAACTGAGCTACAGCTGCCCCTAGTGGGGGAGTGGGGTGATGTAGTGAGGGGAGTGGGGTGATGTAGTGAGGGGAGTGGGGTGATGTAGTGAGGGAGTGGGGTGATGTAGTGAGAGGAGTGGGGTGATGTAGTGAGGGAGTGGGGTGATGTAGTGAGGGAGTGGGGTGATGTAGTGAGGGAGTGGGGTGATGTAGTGAGGGGAGTGGGGTGATGTAGTGAGGGAGTGGGGTGATGTAGTGAGGGGTGTGGGGTGATGTAGTGAGGGAGTGGGGTGATGTAGTGAGGGGAGTGGGGTGATGTAGTGAGGGGAGTGGGGTGATGTAGTGAGGGAGTGGGGTGATGTAGTGAGGGGTGTGGGGTGATGTAGTGAGGGAGTGGGGTGATGTAGTGAGGGGTGTGGGGTGATGTAGTGAGGGTAGTGGGGTGATGTAGTGGGGAGTGGGGTGATGTAGTGAGGGGGGTGGGGTGATGTAGTGAGGGGAGTGGGGTGATGTAGTGAGGGGAGTGGGGTGATGTAGTGAGGGAGTGGGGTGATGTAGTGGGGAGTGGGGTGATGTAGTGGGGTGAGTGAGGTGATGTAGTGAGGGAGTGGGGTGATGTAGTGAGGGGAGTGGGGTGATGTAGTGAGGGAGTGGGGTGATGTAGTGAGGGGAGTGGGGTGATGTAGTGAGGGAGTGGGGTGATGTAGTGGGGAGTGGGGTGATGTAGTGAGGGAGTGGGGTGATGTAGTGAGGGGAGTGGGGTGATGTAGTGAGGGAGTGGGGTGATGTAGTGAGGGAGTGGGTGATGTAGTGGGGGGAGTGGGGTGATGTAGTGGGGGGAGTGGGTGATGTAGTGAGGGAGTGGGGTGATGTAGTGAGGGGAGTGGGGTGATGTAGTGAGGGAGTGGGGTGATGTAGTGAGGGAGTGGGGTGATGTAGTGAGGGGAGTGGGTGATGTAGTGGGGGGAGTGGGTGATGTAGTGAGGGGAGTGGGGTTATGTAGTGAGGGAGTGGGGTGATGTAGTGAGTGGAGTGGGGTGATGTAGTGAGGGAGTGGGGTGATGTAGTGAGGGGAGTGGGGTGATGTAGTGAGGGAGTGGGGTGATGTAGTGAGGGAGTGGGG
>NW_028175934.1:0-11010 GCF_949987555.1 Borostomias antarcticus
GAAATAGGTATCCTCCTCTCCTCTCCTCTCCTCTCCTCTCCTCTCCTCTCCTCTCCTCTCCTCTCCTCTCCTCTCCTCTCCTCTCCTCTCCTCTCCTCTCCTCTGCCCTTCTCTCCTCTCCTCTCCTCTCCTCTCCTCTCCTCTGCCCTTCTCTCCTCTGCCCTTCTCTCCTCTGCCCTTCTCTCCTCTCCTCTCCTCTCCTCTCCTCTCCTCTCCTCTCCTCTCCTCTCCTCTCCCCTCCTCTCCTCTCCTCTCCTCTCCTCTCCTCTCCTCTCCTCTCCTCTCCTCTCCTCTCCTCTCCTCTGCCCTTCCCTCCTCTCCTCTCCTCTCCTCTCCTCTCCTCTGCCCTTCCCTCCTCTCCTCTCCTCTCCTCTCCTCTCCTCTCCTCTCCTCTCCTCTCCTCTCCTCTCCTCCCCTCTCCCTTCCTCTCTTCTCCTCCTCTCCTCTCCTCTCCTCTCCTCTCCTCTCCTCTCCTCTCCTCTCCTCTCCTCTCCTCTCCTCTCCTCTCCTCTCCCTTCCTCTCTTCTCCTCCTCTCCTCTCCTCTCCTCTCCTCTCCTCTCCTCTCCTCTCCTCTCCTCTCCTCTCCTCTCCTCTCCTCTCCTCTCCCTTCCTCTCTTCTCCTCCTCTCCTCTCCTCTCCTCTCCTCTCCTCTCCTCTCCTCTCCTCTCCTCTCCTCTCCTCTCCTCTCCTCCCTGTCAGACTACAGTGTTCAGTGTATTGATTGGGTTCCATGCTGACTGGCCTGTAAGTGCCGGGGCCGCTGGGTCGGTGTCCTAGAAGATAAGCACTCTCCCTGTGGATGGATCAATGTCCTCTGCCCCCCCTCGCCCTCAGCCCCAGCAGCCCCGCCCACCACTACGGCACGGCGCTAATGGAGGCCGGAGAAACCACCCAGTCATCAGCTCAGGGTCTCTGAAAGGTTCGCTCTGGGAGCCCCGCCAGAGGAGGAGGGCTCATAAACGCGGGGGGCGTCCGGTTGTTCGCTGTGTAGACACATCGTCTTTGCCCGGTTCTATTTTGTGCGTTCCTGCATTTCTGTGTGTGTGTGTGTGTGTGTGTGCGCGCGGGCGTGTTTGTGATTTATACTCATTCATCTCCTGTCCTGGCACATCTAAAATGAACCCTGGGATTCCGCCGGCCTTGCTGCTGGCTGACTGGGCCCTCAGGTGGGCGGTTTGTGCTGGGTTAGGGTTATGAGCGACCGCGTCTGAGTTTGAGAGAGGCGGGCGGATGGATGGCGCTTAGACCACCGTCAAACACTTGAAACTGCGGGATTGATGCAAAGCGCTTTCCGTAGCTCTTTATCGAAGGGCAGGGAAAGATAAATGGAGAAAGAGAGGAGGAGGAGGAGATAAATGGAGAAAGAGAGGAGGAGGAGGAGGTAAATGGAGAAAGAGAGGAGGAGGAGGAGATAAATGGCGCGTGGAGGGAGTTGGACCCTGACTGTCTCTCCTGAGAGAGCTACGGTATCGTGGTACAGTAGCAGAACCCACACTGTCTTGATGGATAGAATATCACCGGGATGAGACGGAGGTCTGGTTTCAGCGCTGAATCAATATGAAACTGGGGAAGGTCAAGGTCAGCCAGACGCCCCCCTCCCGACCTGGTGCCCGTGCATCTGCCTGAGGTCGCAGAGGTCGTGTGATGGTTGTGTAGCGGTGTTAATGACGTCGTGTGATGGTTGTGTAGCGGTGTTAATGACGTCGTGTGATGGTTGTGTTGCAGTGTTAATGACGTCGTGTGATGGTTGTGTAGCGGTGTTAATGACATCGTGTGATGGTTGTGTAGCGGTGTTAATGACGTCGTGTGATGGTTGTGTAGTGGTGTTAATGACGTCGTGTGATGGTTGTGTTGCAGTGTTAATGACATCGTGTGATGGTTGTGTAGCGGTGTTAATGACGTCGTGTGATGGTTGTGTAGTGGTGTTAATGACGTTGTGTGATGGTTGTGTAGTGGTGTTAATGACGTTGTGTGATGGTTGTGTAGTGGTGTTAATGACGTTGTGTGATGGTTGTGTAGCGGTGTTAATGACGTGTGATGGTTGTGTAGTGGTGTTAATGACGTTGTGTGATGGTTGTGTAGCGGTGTTAATGACCTCGTGTGATGGTTGTGTAGCGGTGTTAATGACGTGTGATGGTTGTGTAGCGGTGTTAATGACGTTGTGTGATGGTTGTGTAGCGGTGTTAATGACCTTGTGTGATGGTTGTGTAGTGGTGTTAATGACGTTGTGTGATGGTTGTGTAGCGGTGTTAATGACGTTGTGTGATGGTTGTGTAGCGGTGTTAATGACGTTGTGTGATGGTTGTGTAGTGGTGTTAATGACGTTGTGTGATGGTTGTGTAGTGGTGTTAATGACGTTGTGTGATGGTTGTGTAGCGGTGTTAATGACGTCGTGTGATGGTTGTGTAGCGGTGTTAATGGCGTCGTGTGATGGTTGTGTAGTGGTGTTAATGACGTTGTGTGATGGTTGTGTAGCGGTGTTAATGACGTTGTGTGATGGTTGTGTAGTGGTGTTAATGACGTTGTGTGATGGTTGTGTAGTGGTGTTAATGACGTTGTGTGATGGTTGTGTAGTGGTGTTAATGACGTTGTGTGATGGTTGTGTAGCGGTGTTAATGACGTCGTGTGATGGTTGTGTAGCGGTGTTAATGGCGTCGTGTGATGGTTGTGTAGTGGTGTTAATGACGTTGTGTGATGGTTGTGTAGCGGTGTTAATGACGTTGTGTGATGGTTGTGTGCGGTGTTAATGACGTCGTGTGATGGTTGTGTAGCGGTGTTAATGACCTTGTGTGATGGTTGTGTAGCGGTGTTAATGACGTCGTGTGATGGTTGTGTAGCGGTGTTAATGACCTTGTGTGATGGTTGTGTTGCAGCACTGGACGGTGTTCACGGAGGTGACGGAGGTCTTCATCCTGGTCCCGGCTCTGCTGGGCCTGAAGGGGAACCTGGAGATGACACTAGCTTCCAGACTGTCCACAGCGGTAAGTGTGTGTGTGTGTGTGTGTGCCTGAGTGAGCGAGTGATTGAGTGAGTGAGCGAGTGAGTGAGTGAGTGAGTGAGTGAGTGAGTGAGTGAGCGAGTGATTGAGTGAGTGAGTGAGTGAGTGAGTGAGTGAGTGAGTATGTGTCTGTGTGTCTATATATGTGTGTGTGTGGGTGTGTGTTTGTGTGTATTTTTTATCATACAGTGTGTATTTCACCGTACTTTCTGTGCAACTCAAGGAGTCTGGAGGACCATGTGGAGGAGCTGCAGTATTGGTAGCTGTGACATGAGAACGGTTGATTTAGAGCCCAGTTGAGTCTGTGATTGGCCAGGGAGGAGAGAGCAGTGACCACAGCTGATGAGGGAGGAGAGAGCAGTGACCACAGCTGTGCTCTCCAGGTGGAGGGGGGGGGCACCAACCCACCCCCTATGAGGGAAGTCTTTGTCTCTGTTGTCATGGAAACGCTTATCAGAGTGCCGGTGGGTTTTTCAGGAAAGCTCTAGAATTCTGTTATTATTATTATGATGTTCTGTATATATTTGATGCTCTTCTCTACGGGACCGTATGAAAAGAGGCCGGGGATTTTTACCAGTCGATAAAACAGTTATGAGTTGGTCTTCAGGTAGACAGACAGACAGACAGACAGACAGACAGACAGACAGACAGACAGACAGACAGACAGATAGATAGATAGATAGATAGATAGATAGATAGATAGATAGATAGATAGATAGATAGATAGATAGATAGATAGATAGATAGATTTAAGGCTTGAGATTGAGATTGACATTAAGGTCTTTGGTTTCTGTTATTGACAAGTAGTTGCCTAATTTCTGTTGGATCTGAGTGTTTGGACAGGTTGTGTCTGGGGGCAAAGGTCAGATTGCCCAATGGGTCATGGGTGAACTCGGACCTTCGGATAGCAGCATTCCAGTGTCCTCCACACACAGACCTGATCTACCTGGTGTGTGTGTGTGTGTGTGTGTGAGTGTGAGTGTATGTGTTTGTATGTGTGTGTGTGTGTGTGTGTGTGTGTTTACCTTCCTCTCCCCTCCCTGATTGAGGAAACACTAGAGGTCTCAGATATCAGATATCTCTTATCTGTTATTAAGTGACTGGTATCACCAGACATGTTGACACTTGTAGCTCAACCAAAGACCCTTTCTGGGCTTGTTGTTGACACGTTTCTGCCTACAATGGTCTCTTGGTTAATTCCACATACTGAGCTAGTGAAGGCAACACTATTGTCCATTGTAGGCCGAAGGGTGTTTGACCTCGCCCGGCTAGCAGCACACATTTCCCTCTAAGCTGACTCTACAGCTCTGTGGCTCTGAGCTCTACTCAGACCGGTCCACACATTCTGAGCTCTAGCCCAGACCGGTCCACACATTCTGAGCATTACTCGCTGGGAAACGACTAAAGAAGCTGATTAGCTGTTTTCCAGCGCCGCCAGTCTCGCGGCCCATCTCTCTCCGCACCTGCTACCGCCTCCGGTCCCCTCCCCCTCCTACCCCCCACCCCCCCACACCCCCCGGCGCCGGAGGCCCCCTGGGGCAGGACCGTGGGCGACACAGCTTATCACCAGACTGAGAGGAGCGCTGTACGTTTCCTAATGCGCTTACGATGGAAAAAAAATACATCTAATCTCAAGCTATGGAAGGCGAAGAGGGAATCCAGTTCACATGACCAGGAGCTTTCAGGGGCGGTCAGCTTGAAAATGGACCTCATTGTCTGTGGGTCTGTGGGTTGAGTGGAAGGGGTCTCTCCCCCCCCCCCCCTCCCCATTGCTATTGAACCTGAGTGACTGTATGTAGTACGAACTCGTACCAGATAAGCTTGTTTTGTGGATGAAGGCTGATAACATACCAGCGACGGCTTTGACGGTAAAACCAGCTCTGTGGGCATTATCCAGGGTGTTTATAGGGTTAACCCTAACCCTAATGATCAGAGGCAGACATTCCCATGTGCTGCCGTCGCTCAGCCTTCTCCCCCGAGGGGGTCTCCCTGAGGCGGGCTGGCTAACGTTAGCAAGGGGCACTAATCAACTCACACATTGATCCACTGGGTGAGACTGCCTTATCTAGGCACACACACACACACACACTTAAACACACACACATCCTAGGCTGAGGGTCAAATGTCTTTAACCCTTCAGTGTGTGTGTGTGTGTGTGTGTGTGTGTGTGTGTGCCTGTGTTTGATATTCCCAGTGCATGCATGTCTTATCTGTCTGCCGTGAGCCCTGTTATCACAAACTGTGGCAGTCTGTCCCCTACTGATCTACAGACACACACACACACACACACACACATAGCACTCACACACACACACACACACACACACACATGCTGGTAACCATTCTCTACTGGCCTGCAGACCTTGCAGTGGAGTTGCTTTGACCAAGTCAGGGTCATTGTAACCGGTCACCTCGCTCTCGATGACCCAGTCACGCTCTGGGAAACTTCACCTGCTTTATTCTTGTGCCAGAGGTACTTTTAGCGGTGGTAGAAGCAGTAGGTGCTTTATGAATCCCAGGGGTTATATGGGGGTTATATTATTCTCTCCTAGTTAGGGGTCAGGGGTTATATGGGGGTTATATATATTCTCTCCTAGTCAGGGGTCTGCTGGGACGAGATGTTGGGAAGATTTATCCTTTTTTTTTCCTAAAGAAAGGGGGAGGAGTCTTCCAAGAAACACACCCTTTTTGACCGAAACGACTGAATGTGGTTGATGTCATTCATTAACTTTGGGAAACGTTGACGTACTCTCCTCCTCATTTAGCTTTAGCTGTCCCTGAGGACAGCATGCATCAACATGTCCCTGAGGACAGCATGCA
Organism: Borostomias antarcticus; assembly: GCF_949987555.1. Classification (NCBI taxonomy): domain Eukaryota; kingdom Metazoa; phylum Chordata; class Actinopteri; order Stomiiformes; family Stomiidae; genus Borostomias; species Borostomias antarcticus. The sequence continues at coordinate 5,820 of NW_028175934.1, forward strand.
TCAACATGTCCCTGAGGACAGCATGCATCAACATGTCCCTGAGGACAGCATGCATCAACATGTCCCTGAGGACAGCATGCATCAACATTCCCACAGAAGATCCTGGGCACGTAGGACAGGACCCCATGTTCCTCTCTGAATCGGCCCTGGGTGGAGCAGAGTGTTCAGTAGCTTAGCGCAGCGTCGCATGTGTGTGTGGTGTAACCCTAACCCTAACCCTAGCGCAGCGTCACATGTGTGTGTGGTGTAACCCTAACCCTAACCCTAGCGCAGCGTCACATGTGTGTGTGGTGTAACCCTAACCCTAGCGCAGCGTCACATGTGTGTGTGGTGTAGCAGTTCTGAGCGTGTTCAGCAGTAAGAGAGGTTCAGTGGCTGAACTGGCTTAATACCAACACCTCTATTCAGACCTCTTCACACCCCTCTGTCTCTCTCTCTCTACACACATCTCTCTCTCTCTCTCTTGCTCCCTCTATCTGTACACATCTCTCTCTCTCTCTCTCTCTCTCTCTCTCTCTCTCTCTCTCTCTCTCCTTCTGGCAGTCAGACTCATCAGGCCTGTTGTCATGTGACCAGGTCTTGATTTAGAGAGAGAGGGGAGAGAGAGAGGGAGAGAGAGAGAGAGAGAGGGAGAGAGAGAGAGAGAGAGAGAGAGAGAGAGGAGAGAGAGTGAATGAGCTCAGATTGTCTGGTTCCCAGGCTATGAGTGAATGGATCTTCAGATACTCAGCAGCTAGTCAGCACAAACACAGGGACATTGATTTAGAGTGCAAAATGGATGTGCAAGATTTTTTATATACACCCCAAATATTGACTTTGACCCTAACCCTATTCATTTGACCCTAACCCTATTCATTTGATGTGGCAGCCTTCATCAACACATTCAACCTTCTCTTCCATCTTTAGAGGTGACGATCTAAGACTTCCATCCAGATTGTTTTTTGTTTTTTTACAGCTCATCCACATTAGTATCAGATCAGTGATGACTAATCCTAACCCTAACCATCCACATTAGTATCAGATCAGTGATGACTAATCCTAACCCTAACCATCCACAGCAGTATCAGATCAGTGATGAGTTCAAGGAAGGGAGGAAGGGAGGAAGGAAGGGAGGGAGGAAGGGAGGGAGGAAGGAAGGGAGGAAGGGAGGGAGGAAGGGAGGGAGGAAGGGAGGGAGGAAGGGAGGGAGGAAGGAAGGGAGGAAGGGAGGGAGGAAGGTGGAGAGGATGCCGGCGTCCTGGTTTCAGCTCTGTGACAAAGTAGAGGATATGACACAGTGGTCCTCTGTGGGCTTCAGCCACTTGATACTGGAGACCATGAGGGTGCGTGTGTGTGTGTGTGAGTGTGTGTGTGTGTGTGTGTGAGTGTGTGTGTGTGTGTGTGTGTGTGTGTGTGTGTGAGTGTGTGTGTGTGTGTGTGTGTGTGTGTGTGAGTGTGTGTGTGTGTGTGAGTGTGAGTGTGTGTGTGTGTGTGTGTAAATAAGAGGGTGTGACGGCGTGTGTGAGCGATGAGATAAGTGGAGTCGGCCGCAGGGTGGGGGGGTTGAGCGCAGGGTGGGGGGGGTTGAGCGCAGGGTGGGGGGGGGTTGAGAGGATCCGCAGGGTGGGGGGGTTGAGCGCAGGGTGGGGGGGGTTGAGCGCAGGGTGGGGGGGGGTTGAGAGGATCCGCAGGGTGGGGGGGTTGAGCGCAGGGTGGGGGGGGTTGAGAGGGGTGGGGGGGGGGGGGAGGATCACAGGCCCTTTGTCTAGAGAACTGACCCTTGGTTGTTTCAGTGGCACAGAGGGACAATGGCGCCTGCAGATGCCACACACATGCAGGCCTTCTCACACACTCACACACACACACACACACACACACACACACACACACACACACACACACACACACACACTCACACACACACACACTCACACACACACACACACTCACACACACACACACACACACACACACACTCACACACACACACACACACACACTCACACACACACACACACACACACACACACACACACACACACACACACTACTATCAGCGGTTTCATTTGTTCATCCTCAAGTAGTTGTGTGTGCGTTGATTGTGTGGTGGTCATGTGTTTGTGTGTGTGTTGGTTGTGTGGTGCTCATGTGTGTGTGTGTGTGTGTGTGCGTTGATTGTGTGGTGGTCATGTGTTTGTGTGTGTGTGTGTGTGTGTGTGTGTGAGTGGTTGTGTGGTGGTCATGTGATTGTGCGCTGTTATTTTGGCCAGTGTCCTATATTTTGGTCATGCGGTGTTCACGTTCTCCCCTGTGTTTGTGTGTGTGTGTGTGTGTGTGTCTGTGTGCGTGTGTGTCTGTGTGCGTGTGTGTGTGTGTCTGCGTGTGTGTGTGTGTGTGTGTGTGTGTGTGTGTGTGTGAGTGTGTGTGTGTCTGCGTGTGTGTGTGTCCTCAGGCCAACATCGGTCAGATGGACTCCGTCAAGGACATGTGGAAGATGATCATGGGAAACTTGGCCCTCATACAGGTACCCAGACTGAACCCTGCAGAACCCTAGAGAACCCTAGAGAACCCTGCGCACAACACGCCGACCTGTGGGCCACAGAACTGGAACACAGAACATCATTTAGAAGTACGTAGACGCAGAACACTAGGAAGGCTGTGATCCTGGATCCATCATGGGTGAATGAGTGGGGAAGAGACCACTGTGCTATTGTGTAATATCTGGCCAGTCGAACTCCCCCCCCCATGATGCCACCTTCAGAGTTTGGACCCCCGCCCACCCACACATTACCCAGCAGACATAGGGTCAGTGTGCTCTGGGGTTCACACACACACACACACACACACACACACACACATTTCCAGCACGTACTGTACTTGCACATCACATATCGTACACAAAGGTACACTCTCGCAAAATCAATCATTCACTGGCGTGAGGCGAGGTGGGCACCCCAGCTGGACACCCTCCCTCACACAGCCCCCCCCCGACAGCTGGACACCCTCCCTCACACAGCAGCACCTCAGCTGGACACCCTCCCTCACACAGCAGCACCTCAGCTGGACACCCTCCCTCACACAGCAGCACCCCAGCTGGACACCCTCCCTCACACAGCAGCACCCCAGCTGGACACCCTCCCTCACACAGCAGCGCGTTGACAGTCCTGCGCCGGATGACGGCGGCTAGAACTGACACGGTCGGCCCCTCTGCCCCCCCCCCCCCCCCGCAGGTCCAGGCCACGGTGGTGGGCTTCCTGGCCTCCATCGCCGCCGTGATCTTCGGGTGGATCCCGGAGGGTAACTTCAAACTGGGCCACGCCGTGCTGCTCTGCGCCTCCAGCGTGGCCACCGCCTTCATCGCCTCTCTGCTGCTAGGTAAGAGACGGACGGAGCGTAGGGGACGGAGCGTAGGGGGCAGAGCGTAGGGGACGGAGCGTAGGGGACAGAGCGTAGGGGACGGAGCGTAGGGGACGGAGCGTAGAGGACGGACCGTAGGGGGCGGAGCGTAGGGGACGGAGCGTAGGGGGCGGAGCGTAGGGGACAGAGCGTAGGGGGCGGAGCCTAGGGGACGGAGCGTAGGGGACAGAGCGTAGGGGACGGAGCGTAGGGGGCGGAGCGTAGGGGACAGAGCGTAGGGGACAGAGCGTAGGGGACAGAGCGTAGGGAACAGAGCGTAGGGGACAGAGCGTAGGGGACAGAGCGTAGGGGACAGAGCGTAGGGGACAGAGCGTAGGGGACAGAGCGTAGGGAACAGAGCGTGGGGGACAGAGCGTAGGGGACGGAGCGTAGGGGACGGAGCGTAGGGGGCGGAGCGTAGGGGACGGAGCGTAGGGGACGGAGCGTAGGGGGACAGAGCGTAGGGGACAGAGCGTAGGGGACAGAGCGTAGGGGACGGAGCGTAGGGGACAGAGCGTAGGGGACGGAGCGTAGGGGACAGAGCGTAGGGGACGGAGCGTAGGGGGCGGAGCGTAGGGGACAGAGCGTAGGGGACGGAGCGTAGGGGACAGAGCGTAGGGGACGGAGCGTAGGGGACAGAGCGTAGGGGACAGAGCGTAGGGGACGGAGCGTAGGGGACGGAGCGTAGGGGACAGAGCGTGGGGGACAGAGCGTAGGGGACAGAGCGTAGGGGACAGAGCGTAGGGGACAGAGCGTAGGGGACGGAGCGTAGGGGACAGAGCGTAGGGGACAGAGCGTAGGGGACGGAGCGTAGGGGACAGAGCGTAGGGGACAGAGCGTAGGGGACAGAGCGTAGGGGACAGAGCGTAGGGGACGGAGCGTAGGGGACAGAGCGTAGGGGACGGGTCGTAGGGGACAGAGCGTAGGGGACAGAGCGTAGGGGACAGAGCGTGGGGGACGGAGCGTAGGGGACGGGTCGTAGGGGACAGAGCGTAGGGGACGCCCGTCTCCCGACGGTAGCCGAAAACTCGCAGTTGGACACGATGTTCTGTACGATGTTCTGTCGCTCTCAGACGGCAGCGAGAGCTGGATGGTCCAACGGTCCAGATTATCCTGATAGCTCCTAATTAGAGTTTTAAAGAGGATTTGTGTGTCTAAACTCATGAAGCCTCCCTCTGGGCTCTGGGCAGATGATGGCTGGTTTGTTTGACTAGAAGTCCCTGCCTGTCGTCCTCAGGGCTGATCATGATTGGTTTGTTTGACTATCCTGCCTGTCGTCCTCAGGGCTGATCATGATTGGTTTGTTTGACTATCCTGCCTGTGGTCCTCAGGGCTGATCATGATTGGTTTGTTTGACTATCCTGCCTGTGGTCCTCAGGGCTGATCATGATTGGTGTGATCATCGCGTCCAGGAAGGTGGGCATCAACCCTGACAATGTAGCCACGCCCATCGCCGCCAGTCTGGGGGACCTGATCACCCTCTCTCTACTAGCCGGCATCTCCACGGGCCTGTACAAGGAGCTAGGTACAGGACCACACACACACACACACACACACACACACACACACACACACACACACACACCCACACCCACACACACACACACACACCCACACACACACACACACACACACACACACACACACACACACACAGACACACACAAACACACACCCACACCCACACACACACACACACACACACACACACACACACACACAGACACACACACACACACACACACACACACAGACACACACAAACACACACCCACACCCACACACACACACACACACACACACACACACACACACA
>NW_028175933.1:0-7762 GCF_949987555.1 Borostomias antarcticus
GTGTGCGTGCGGACGTGTCTCTTCAGGTCGAAGGTGTCGTTGAAGCCCTTCCCGCAGAAGTTGCACAGGTGCCTCTTGGTGTCGTTGTGGCACTTGAGGTGACGGTTGAGCATTCGCTGGTACTGGAACGTCTTCTGGCACATCGGGCACAGGAACACGCCGACGCCGCCCACTGCCGCCGCCACGGAGACAGGGGAGGGGGCGGGGCCTGGGGAGGGGGCGGCGGTCAAGGCGACGGGATTCGTGGGGATGTCATTGAGGAGGAGGGGCTGGGGACGGGGCGCGATGTCGCTGGGTGGCTCGCCTGTGGTTACCTAGAGAGAGAGAGAGGGAGAGAGGGAGGGAGAGAGAGAGGGAGGGAGGGAGAGGGAGAGAGAAAGAGGGAGAGAGAGGGAGAGAGAGAGGGAGGGAGAGAGAGAGAGAGAGAGAGAGAGGGAGGGAGAGGGAGAGAGAGGGAGGGAGAGGGAGAAAGATAGCAAAAATACATTAGCCATGTCAAATGTCAACAACAACCAACCATAACAACAGAACAACGCCCCAAAAAGAAGACATTTCCCAGCATGCCTCACCTTGATCTTGGAGCGCACGTAGGCCCCGCCTTGCGGCGCCCTCCTCCTGACCTCTGACCCCGGCGGCGGGCTCTGGGGCCGCCCCAGCGACGTGCACTCCTGCAGCTCGGCGTGCGCGTGCACGTGCTTGCCATGCTCCGGGCGCGAGCTGCTGGACAGGCAGACGGTCGGCTCGGCGGGACTGGCCTCCGTCGCCACCAGGAACTGAGGAAAGATGGAGTCTGGAGGAGGGAGAGAGAGAGAGAGAGAGAGAGAGGGAGGGAGAGAGAGAGAGAGAGGGAGAGAGAGAGAGAGAGAGAGAGAGAGAGAGAGAGAGAGAGGGAGAGAGAGAGAGGGAGGGAGAGAGAGAGAGAGAGGACATGTTAGATATGAGATGAGGACAGGATAGGAATCTGGGCGCGCACGCGGAGGTGTGCGTGCCCGGGAGTGGGTGTGTGTGTGTGTGTGCGTGTGTGTGTGTATTGTCTCGGGCTGCTGATGTCACACACACACTCCTGTTACCGTTGGACCAGTTAGACTAGACGGGCCAGAGGACCCTGCTCTGCTCTCGCTACTCAAACAATCCACCTGGCAGGTGTGTGAGAGAGAGGAGAGAGAGGAGAGAGAGAGAGGGAGAGAGAGGGAGAGAGGAGAGAGAGAGAAGAGAGAGAGAGAGGAGAGAGAGGGAGAGAGAGGAGAGAGAGATAGAAAGGGAGAGAGAGAAGAGAGAGACAAAGAGAGAGAGAGTGTGCATCTGTGTGCGTGACAACATGCTCCAAGCTCCTCAAACAAACCCACCTTTAAAGGTGTGTGTGTGTGTGCGCTCGCGAGTGTGTGTGTGTGTGTGTCAGCCAGTACAGGCTAACTGAGGCCTAACTCCAGTCCAGAGGCCTAACTCTAGTCCAGAGGCCTAACTCCAGTAGAGGCCTAACTCTAGTCCAGAGGCCTAACTCTAGTCCAGAGACCTAACTCTAGTCCAGAGACCTAACTCTAGTACAGAGGCCTAACTCCAGTCCAGAGGCCTAACTCTAGCACAGAGGCCTAACTCCAGTCCAGAGGCCTAACTCCAGTACAGAGGCTTGACTCTAGTCCAGAGACCTAACTCCAGTCCAGAGGCCTAACTCTAGTACAGAGGCCTAACTCTAGTACAGACGCCTAACTCTAGTACAGACGCCTAACTCTAGTCCAGAGGCCTAACTCTAGTCCAGAGGCCTAACTCTAGTACAGAGGCCTAACTCTAGGCGCATAGTAGAGCTCAGGACAGTATTCTGCCTCTGGCTGCGAGGCCAATGAGAGAACTGGCAAATGAGGATGCAAATCACCTCACACAGCTCAGGGCAGAAACATCTGGGGGCTAACGCTAACGGTTTTAAACGTCACGGTACGGACAACGCTCCATCCAACATCCGTTAAGACTTCTGAGGCTCATGGGCTAACGGGCTGATTCATTAGCCACTAAGTTGGGGGAAAAAACAGCCAGGTTGTGGGTTTATCAAGTTTATCAGCAATCATCTTATTTTAACGGCAGCCATTTTTTGACATATCAAAGCAGGATAGATAGACAGACAGACAGACAGACAGACAGACAGACAGACAGACAGACAGACAGACAGACAGACAGACAGACAGACAGACAGACAGACAGGTAGATAGATAGATAGATAGATAGATAGATAGATAGATAGATAGATAGATAGATAGATAGATAGATAGATAGATAGATAGATGGATAGATGGATAGATAGATAGATAGATAGATGGATAGATGGATAGATGGATAGATGGATAGATAGATAGATAGATAGAAACAAACCACATATTACATATTATACCGTTAAAGTATTTATCCCCGAAGATAAATTGACTAATGAATTAGTAATTAACCACATTAGCTGTGGCCCTGCTCCACGTAGCTGTGACAAGGAACCAGAATAAATTTGATCAGTTGCACCTGTGTTTACCCTGCCTACTCCTGATTGGTCTAAATCTACTAACGGACACGCACGGACAGACGCACATCAGATTCTGTTTCATGTTTCCACGTGTCAAAGTACAGTGTCGCCTATAATATAGGCCTACAGTGAAATGTTGCAGCATCGTGTCACGTACAGAAGCAGCTTGGGAAAACATTATTTTTATCAGTTTAATAGCCGGGGTTTAATTATCCTACCGGTCTGACGCGGTTTGTCGGTTTCTTAATCTCCCGAGCTGTTTGCTCTGCTCACACCTCCCGTCACACGAGCCCAGGACACACACAGGACAATATACAGTCAATAAATCGAGCACCCCCCCCACACACACCTCTTTATTTCTCTCTCTAGCCTCCCTCTCCCTCCCCTGTCCAAAGTCCTCATAACGGATAACGTCTTGGTTACATTTGATGGCCGTCCAAAGCCGCCGAGGGGAACTGTTGACAGCAATAGGCCCATTATGGGCTCCGCGGAACCAAACGGTCCTCTAGGTGTGTGTAGTGTGTAGTAGGTGTGTGTAGTGTGTAGCAGGTGTGTGTAGTGTGTAGTAGGTGTGTGTAGTGTGTAGTAGGTGTGTGTAGTGCGTAGTAGGTGTGTGTAGTGTGTAGTAGGTGTGTGTAGTGTGTAGTAGAGTGTGTGTAGTGTGTAGTAGGTGTGTGTAGTGCGTAGTAGGCGAGTCTGAACCCCCTCCGGAGAGTCAACAAAGCAACGGGCCGCTGCCGGAGTGTTTGCCAAGGGTGGATTTGAAAAGGCTGATAGGGCGCGAGGGCAGCGCGGTGGCAAGGTCGCTCGTGCCTAGCTCCGGTCCCTCTGCGCGCCCGGGTCCGTTATTTCCTCCCGTTCACTAAACATTAACCCCCCGCCCGCGGGGGCGCGCAGAGGGTCTGCTACAAGTGTGTCCTATACGGGCCTATAGTAGGAAACCCTTCTCTCCAAATTTAAAAAGTCTGGTTTTCTTGACTAATAGGCCTGATATTATAGCAGGAATTTAACCCGTGTTAATTTAACCCGAGTTATGGCCTAAGCCATAGTTATGATGTCAGACTGAGGCCTAGTTTAGCCGACGGGTCGAGCAGGCAGGACGGGTAGGCCGTGCTACACATACCTGCCTAGGAGTGGCGAGGCTGGGCCTGGCTGTGTGTGTGTGTGTGTGTGTGTGTGTGTGTGTGTGTGTGTGTGTGTGTGTGTGTGTGTGTGTGTGTGTGTGTGCTGAGCTGTTACAGTAGTCAGGAGCAGGTCGGTGACGGTAAGTTCCGTATAGAAACAACGGTGCCGTCGTGCGTAAAACGCGTTCACATCTAGACAGACTTGCTGACGTTTGAAACAGTAGTAGCGTTGTTTCCCCCTAACAGACAACGAACTGTAGGTTATGACAGACCCCCACCCCCCCACACACACACACACACCCATCTCTCTCTTTCTGAACAACAGGATGGGCTGACGGATAGCGGACTGTATGCAAATGCGCTATTTGTCTTTTGCGCTATCCTGACTGCATCGATTACGCGTGCGCGGCGGCGAGGCGCCGGAGGAGAGAGCTGTATAAGGTCAATGATTACAAGCTAGGGGAAGGAGAGAGAGAGAGAGAGATGGGGGAGTCCCCCCCGAGAGAGAGGTTACTCTGGTGGGTCGGGAGGGGGGGAGGGGGGAGAGACTCTCTGACGGGGGTGGGGGGTGGAGAGCGAGGCTAGGGGACAGGGAGTTGTCCCGTTAGTTGAGCAGTTACCTGATACCACGGAGCAGAGGTGCCTCCACAATAGAAACGCCACCGGCACAAGAGAGAGAGAGAGAGAGAGAGAGAGGGAGAGAGAGAGAGAGAGAGAGAGAGAGAGAGTTGAACTCCCCTGACTGCCTTGGGTCATAACAGTGAGTTTAAACCATTCGGTAGATATTATTAATTAGAAGTTGTATAAGAAGTAGGAGGCTAGGTTGGGCAATGTTGCAAGAAGTCTCTCTCTCACACACACACACACACTCACACACACACACACACAAGAAAACGAGTTGGGTCTGAAGGTCGATTTCGGAGAAAGGTGTAACGGCCCTTATATCTTTATGACACACACACACACACACACACACACACACAAACACACCACACAAGTTAATTTGCACCCTTGTAGCCTACATTAGAATTTCTGTATATTTTCTATCTATTATAGAATACATTTGTATGTGTCTTTTGAACAGTGCAATTTACCCCCGGGGGTCAATAAAGTATCCTAGCTACTACCACTACCTCCTACTACAAGGGAACTAAATTAACCTGTCTAGTTCAAACACATGTTTTTATATAAATCATATAGTCTAGGTTTTATCTTGACCTACAATGTGTGTTTTTATTCCCAGGAAAAGTGGGGTACATTGTGTCAGAAACAGCATCCATCCCTCTTTGACTATTTTCTTGTTGAAAAGTCACCAAACCAAACAACCCAAACCCGTTAGAACCTCCCCCGGCTCTCCTACACGCACACACCGTCGACCACAACCGTTAAAACTACAATCCACCGGGTCACGGGCCGCCGGTTTACCGTTATTCGGTTCCGCTGCTCCACCGAGAACAAAATGGCTCATTAAGGACCGGGGACTCACCTGGGATATACACGTCCCCGCGCTCATGGTCGGGAAGATCGCTCCAGTTCCGGTTACCGGGAGAAATACTCGCCTTTTTCACCAGGAAGGCTCGTGGCATGGTTAATTAAAACCCCCCGGTTGTCCGGTGCGTCAACGTAAATTAAATTAACGGGAAAAAAAGTTCCCAAGTTCCTCGTCTCCAAAGTGCACCGTCGGTAACCGGGGAATGACGGAAGGATAACCGTTCTTCCTCGCGCACTCCTTCCGTACTTTCTCCGTATTTTCCCCAGATCTCAAACAGTTATCCGTGCTTACACCCCAAAACCGGTATCTTCCTCTCTCTCTCTCTCTCTCTCTCTCTCTCTCCCAGGTGAGACCGTCCAGGTGTGCACCGGGACAGGTAAAACCGGGATCCGGCCAGATATAACGGGGAGAGCCCGGTGCTTTGATAACAGTCAGATTCTCTCCACGGCGCATTCAAAGGTTGGCCTCCGCACAGGTAGACTCCTCACTTTAAGCAGGAAGCGGGCGCCAGTGCGCATGCGCGGCAGAAATAACGGTGACAACAGAGACGGGCTCGATGTAGGGCTAGGCTGGGCGAGCTACCTGTCTGACCGGTTTACCTCTCTCTCTCTCTCTCTCTCTCGTTCAGTCCCGCTCTCTCTTTCTCTCGACCGCTTCTCCATTCCTCTTTAGAGGTGGGGACGAGACAGATGTTAGAAGGTAAATAAGGGAGAGGTTGAAGGGCCTAAGAAAGCAACGAAATGTAGAGGGAGAGAGAGAGAGAGAGAGAGAGAGAGAATGTGAGTTCAAAGAGGGAAAGTGGACGGTAAGCATGGGGAAACGCTTTGTCATAGCGGCTCGGGGAGCAGGGATATGGGCGGCCCACACACACTCACACACACACACACACACACACACACACACACACACACACACACACACACACACACACACACACACACTCACTCACAAACACACACACACACACACACACACGAGCTATGGAGACCACGTGTGTGTTCTGAGCAGAGGACAACCAGCCTTAACGCTGATTTGAATATGAATCAGAGAACCTTGTTCTCACTGGGCCTCGCTGACAGAATGTGATTGGCTAGAACAGACTCACAGATCAAGTGTGTGTGTGTGTGTGTGTGTGTGTGTGGAAGAGAGAGGACAGGGCCTGAGTGTTGTGTGTGTGTGTGTGTGTGTGTGTGTGTGTGGTGTGTGTGTGTGTGAGCGTGTGTGTGTGTGTAGCCCAGCCCGCCCCCCGCTGAGTGTGTTTACATTTCCCCCATTCACCATTATCCTTGTGTCTTTGAATGACCTGCCCCCTCATAATAGCCCCCCCCACCCCTCCTAATACCCTCCCCACCCTTAATTACCCCCCCCCCCCCCCACAGACACATAGAAGCACCTGAAACCAGAACAACCCCCCCTCCCCCCCCTCACTCCAGGGTTCATTTAATTGCTGAAAACGATGATAACAAGTATTGGTCAACGACGTCGTCATGAGACGATAACTAACTAACTAACTAACTAACTAACTGACAGAATCTAGTGACATTTTGTCAACAAATAAAAACTAAATGTCAGGGAGGGATGATTTGATGTCAGGGAGGGATGATTTGATGTCAAGGAGGGATGATTTGATGTCAGGGAGGGATGATTTGGGGAGAGATCCAGTCAGAGGGATGAGGTCTCCCTGAAAGTCGTGGCTCACGCTGAAAGAACTCAAACACAGGCAGAGAGAGCGCATAGACATGGAACCCTAACCTTTAACCCTTAACCCTTAACCCTAACCCTAGATAATAAAGTATCTATCTTTGTCCATCAGTCTAACAGATGTTTGAGTTTGGAATATATCCATGACACTTTAACTAAACCCATTTGATTTTAGTCGACTGAATCTACTGTAGTTTTAGCCGACTAAAACCGTAATGCTATTTAGTCAACTTAAACTAGACTAAAACCAAAGCAATTCAGATGACTCAAATATGACTAAAACTAAATAGCATTTAAGTCAAAAGACTGACTAAAACTAAATCAAAATTAGCTGTCAACACTGCTCCACACACACACACACACACACACACACACACACACACACACACACACACACACACACACACACACACACACACACACACACACACACACACACACACACACATTCGCACCCACGCTCATTCACACCTGCAGCACCAGTAGCTAATGATAAGCTATTAGCTGTTAGCATGTTGATTAAAAACACACTAACACATTGATATTCATAGAATTTATAAGCCTGGGATCAGCTTGTTTAAAGCCTCACTCTTCATCAGAATGAAAAGCTGCTGGTCTGGGATCAGCTTGGTTAAAGCTTCACACTCTTCATCAGAATGAGAAGCTGCTGGTCTGGGATCAGCTTGGTTAAAGCCTCACACTCTTCACCAGGTCTGGATATGATGAGGACCATACAGGTGTAGAGACTGTAAGTTTGTGATCATGTGTCACTCTTTGAAGACGGAGAGATGGAGGGAAAGAGAGGAGGGAGAGAAAGGGAGGAGGCGGAGGAGAAGAAGAATGAGAGGTATGTCGTCTGGGCTGTCAGGGTGGTTGGGGCAGAACACTCCACTCCCTAAATCTGCCCTCCTCTATCTCTCTCTCTCTCTCTCTCTGTCCCTCTCT
>NW_028175932.1:0-59000 GCF_949987555.1 Borostomias antarcticus
TCCCACCTTAAGAGAGTCATTGTTACTCCCGCCGTTTACCCGCGCTCCATTGAATTTCTTCACTTTGTCAATTTCTCAGCCGAGCTGGACTTTGCCATTTTCCCACCTTAAGAGAGTCATTGTTACTCCCGCCGTTTACCCGCGCTCCATTGAATTTCTTCACTTTGTCAATTTCTCAGCCGAGGCTGGACTTTGCCATTTTCCCACCTTAAGAGAGTCATTGTTACTCCCGCCGTTTACCCGCGCTTCATTGAATTTCTTCACTTTGTCAATTTCTCAGCCGAGGCTGGACTTTGCCATTTTCCCACCTTAAGAGAGTCATTGTTACTCCCGCCGTTTACCCGCGCTCCATTGAATTTCTTCACTTTGTCAATTTCTCAGCCGAGGCTGGACTTTGCCATTTTCCCACCTTAAGAGAGTCATTGTTACTCCCGCCGTTTACCCGCGCTTCATTGAATTTCTTCACTTTGTCAATTTCTCAGCCGAGGCTGGACTTTGCCATTTTCCCACCTTAAGAGAGTCATTGTTACTCCCGCCGTTTACCCGCGCTTCATTGAATTTCTTCACTTTGTCAATTTCTCAGCCGAGGCTGGACTTTGCCATTTTCCCACCTTAAGAGAGTCATTGTTACTCCCGCCGTTTATCCCGCGCTTCATTGAATTTCTTCACTTTGTCAATTTCTCAGCCGAGGCTGGACTTTGCCATTTTCCCACCTTAAGAGAGTCATTGTTACTCCCGCCGTTTACCCGCGCTTCATTGAATTTCTTCACTTTGTCAATTTCTCAGCCGAGGCTGGACTTTGCCATTTTCCCACCTTAAGAGAGTCATTGTTACTCCCGCCGTTTACCCGCGCTCCATTGAATTTCTTCACTTTGTCAATTTCTCAGCCGAGGCTGGACTTTGCCATTTTCCCACCTTAAGAGAGTCATTGTTACTCCCGCCGTTTACCCGCGCTCCATTGAATTTCTTCACTTTGTCAATTTCTCAGCCGAGGCTGGACTTTGCCATTTTCCCACCTTAAGAGAGTCATTGTTACTCCCGCCGTTTACCCGCGCTTCATTGAATTTCTTCACTTTGTCAATTTCTCAGCCGAGGCTGGACTTTGCCATTTTCCCACCTTAAGAGAGTCATTGTTACTCCCGCCGTTTACCCGCGCTCCATTGAATTTCTTCACTTTGTCAATTTCTCAGCCGAGGCTGGACTTTGCCATTTTCCCACCTTAAGAGAGTCATTGTTACTCCCGCCGTTTACCCGCGCTTCATTGAATTTCTTCACTTTGTCAATTTCTCAGCCGAGGCTGGACTTTGCCATTTTCCCACCTTAAGAGAGTCATTGTTACTCCCGCCGTTTACCCGCGCTTCATTGAATTTCTTCACTTTGTCAATTTCTCAGCCGAGGCTGGACTTTGCCATTTTCCCACCTTAAGAGAGTCATTGTTACTCCCGCCGTTTACCCGCGCTTCATTGAATTTCTTCACTTTGTCAATTTCTCAGCCGAGGCTGGACTTTGCCATTTTCCCACCTTAAGAGAGTCATTGTTACTCCCGCCGTTTACCCGCGCTCCATTGAATTTCTTCACTTTGTCAATTTCTCAGCCGAGGCTGGACTTTGCCATTTTCCCACCTTAAGAGAGTCATTGTTACTCCCGCCGTTTACCCGCGCTCCATTGAATTTCTTCACTTTGTCAATTTCTCAGCCGAGGCTGGACTTTGCCATTTTCCCACCTTAAGAGAGTCATTGTTACTCCCGCCGTTTACCCGCGCTTCATTGAATTTCTTCACTTTGTCAATTTCTCAGCCGAGGCTGGACTTTGCCATTTTCCCACCTTAAGAGAGTCATTGTTACTCCCGCCGTTTACCCGCGCTCCATTGAATTTCTTCACTTTGTCAATTTCTCAGCCGAGGCTGGACTTTGCCATTTTCCCACCTTAAGAGAGTCATTGTTACTCCCGCCGTTTACCCGCGCTTCATTGAATTTCTTCACTTTGTCAATTTCTCAGCCGAGGCTGGACTTTGCCATTTTCCCACCTTAAGAGAGTCATTGTTACTCCCGCCGTTTACCCGCGCTTCATTGAATTTCTTCACTTTGTCAATTTCTCAGCCGAGGCTGGACTTTGCCATTTTCCCACCTTAAGAGAGTCATTGTTACTCCCGCCGTTTACCCGCGCTTCATTGAATTTCTTCACTTTGTCAATTTCTCAGCCGAGGCTGGACTTTGCCATTTTCCCATCTTAAGAGAGTCATTGTTACTCCCGCCGTTTACCCGCGCTTCATTGAATTTCTTCACTTTGTCAATTTCTCAGCCGAGGCTGGACTTTGCCATTTTCCCACCTTAAGAGAGTCATTGTTACTCCCGCCGTTTACCCGCGCTCATTGAATTTCTTCACTTTGTCAATTTCTCAGCCGAGGCTGGACTTTGCCATTTTCCCACCTTAAGAGAGTCATTGTTACTCCCGCCGTTTACCCGCGCTCATTGAATTTCTTCACTTTGTCAATTTCTCAGCCGAGGCTGGACTTTGCCATTTTCCCACCTTAAGAGAGTCATTGTTACTCCCGCCGTTTACCCGCGCTTCATTGAATTTCTTCACTTTGACAATTTCTCAGCCGAGGCTGGACTTTGCCATTTTCCCACCTTAAGAGAGTCATTGTTACTCCCGCCGTTTACCCGCGCTTCATTGAATTTCTTCACTTTGTCAATTTCTCAGCCGAGGCTGGACTTTGCCATTTTCCCACCTTAAGAGAGTCATTGTTACTCCCGCCGTTTACCCGCGCTCCATTGAATTTCTTCACTTTGTCAATTTCTCAGCCGAGGCTGGACTTTGCCATTTTCCCACCTTAAGAGAGTCATTGTTACTCCCGCCGTTTACCCGCGCTTCATTGAATTTCTTCACTTTGTCAATTTCTCAGCCGAGGCTGGACTTTGCCATTTTCCCACCTTAAGAGAGTCATTGTTACTCCCGCCGTTTACCCGCGCTTCATTGAATTTCTTCACTTTGTCAATTTCTCAGCCGAGGCTGGACTTTGCCATTTTCCCACCTTAAGAGAGTCATTGTTACTCCCGCCGTTTACCCGCGCTTCATTGAATTTCTTCACTTTGTCAATTTCTCAGCCGAGGCTGGACTTTGCCATTTTCCCACCTTAAGAGAGTCATTGTTACTCCCGCCGTTTACCCGCGCTTCATTGAATTTCTTCACTTTGTCAATTTCTCAGCCGAGGCTGGACTTTGCCATTTTCCCACCTTAAGAGAGTCATTGTTACTCCCGCCGTTTACCCGCGCTCCATTGAATTTCTTCACTTTGTCAATTTCTCAGCCGAGGCTGGACTTTGCCATTTTCCCACCTTAAGAGAGTCATTGTTACTCCCGCCGTTTACCCGCGCTCCATTGAATTTCTTCACTTTGTCAATTTCTCAGCCGAGGCTGGACTTTGCCATTTTCCCACCTTAAGAGAGTCATTGTTACTCCCGCCGTTTACCCGCGCTTCATTGAATTTCTTCACTTTGTCAATTTCTCAGCCGAGGCTGGACTTTGCCATTTTCCCACCTTAAGAGAGTCATTGTTACTCCCGCCGTTTACCCGCGCTCCATTGAATTTCTTCACTTTGTCAATTTCTCAGCCGAGGCTGGACTTTGCCATTTTCCCACCTTAAGAGAGTCATTGTTACTCCCGCCGTTTACCCGCGCTTCATTGAATTTCTTCACTTTGTCAATTTCTCAGCCGAGGCTGGACTTTGCCATTTTCCCACCTTAAGAGAGTCATTGTTACTCCCGCCGTTTACCCGCGCTCCATTGAATTTCTTCACTTTGTCAATTTCTCAGCCGAGGCTGGACTTTGCCATTTTCCCACCTTAAGAGAGTCATTGTTACTCCCGCCGTTTACCCGCGCTCATTGAATTTCTTCACTTTGTCAATTTCTCAGCCGAGGCTGGACTTTGCCATTTTCCCACCTTAAGAGAGTCATTGTTACTCCCGCCGTTTACCCGCGCTCCATTGAATTTCTTCACTTTGTCAATTTCTCAGCCGAGGCTGGACTTTGCCATTTTCCCACCTTAAGAGAGTCATTGTTACTCCCGCCGTTTACCCGCGCTTCATTGAATTTCTTCACTTTGTCAATTTCTCAGCCGAGGCTGGACTTTGCCATTTTCCCACCTTAAGAGAGTCATTGTTACTCCCGCCGTTTACCCGCGCTCCATTGAATTTCTTCACTTTGTCAATTTCTCAGCCGAGGCTGGACTTTGCCATTTTCCCACCTTAAGAGAGTCATTGTTACTCCCGCCGTTTACCCGCGCTTCATTGAATTTCTTCACTTTGTCAATTTCTCAGCCGAGGCTGGACTTTGCCATTTTCCCACCTTAAGAGAGTCATTGTTACTCCCGCCGTTTACCCGCGCTTCATTGAATTTCTTCACTTTGTCAATTTCTCAGCCGAGGCTGGACTTTGCCATTTTCCCACCTTAAGAGAGTCATTGTTACTCCCGCCGTTTACCCGCGCCTTCATTGAATTTCTTCACTTTGTCAATTTCTCAGCCGAGGCTGGACTTTGCCATTTTCCACCTTAAGAGAGTCATTGTTACTCCCGCCGTTTACCCGCGCTCCATTGAATTTCTTCACTTTGTCAATTTCTCAGCCGAGGCTGGACTTTGCCATTTTCCCACCTTAAGAGAGTCATTGTTACTCCCGCCGTTTACCCGCGCTCCATTGAATTTCTTCACTTTGTCAATTTCTCAGCCGAGGCTGGACTTTGCCATTTTCCCACCTTAAGAGAGTCATTGTTACTCCCGCCGTTTACCCGCGCTCCATTGAATTTCTTCACTTGTCAATTTCTCAGCCGAGGCTGGACTTTGCCATTTTCCCACCTTAAGAGAGTCATTGTTACTCCCGCCGTTTACCCGCGCTCCATTGAATTTCTTCACTTTGTCAATTTCTCAGCCGAGGCTGGACTTTGCCATTTTCCCACCTTAAGAGAGTCATTGTTACTCCCGCCGTTTACCCGCGCTCCATTGAATTTCTTCACTTTGTCAATTTCTCAGCCGAGGCTGGACTTTGCCATTTTCCCACCTTAAGAGAGTCATTGTTACTCCCGCCGTTTACCCGCGCTCCATTGAATTTCTTCACTTTGTCAATTTCTCAGCCGAGGCTGGACTTTGCCATTTTCCCACCTTAAGAGAGTCATTGTTACTCCCGCCGTTTACCCGCGCTCCATTGAATTTCTTCACTTTGTCAATTTCTCAGCCGAGGCTGGACTTTGCCATTTTCCCACCTTAAGAGAGTCATTGTTACTCCCGCCGTTTACCCGCGCTTCATTGAATTTCTTCACTTTGTCAATTTCTCAGCCGAGGCTGGACTTTGCCATTTTCCCACCTTAAGAGAGTCATTGTTACTCCCGCCGTTTACCCGCGCTTCATTGAATTTCTTCACTTTGTCAATTTCTCAGCCGAGGCTGGACTTTGCCATTTTCCCACCTTAAGAGAGTCATTGTTACTCCCGCCGTTTACCCGCGCTCCATTGAATTTCTTCACTTTGTCAATTTCTCAGCCGAGGCTGGACTTTGCCATTTTCCCACCTTAAGAGAGTCATTGTTACTCCCGCCGTTTACCCGAGCTTCATTGAATTTCTTCACTTTGTCAATTTCTCAGCCGAGGCTGGACTTTGCCATTTTCCCACCTTAAGAGAGTCATTGTTACTCCCGCCGTTTACCCGCGCTTCATTGAATTTCTTCACTTTGTCAATTTCTCAGCCGAGGCTGGACTTTGCCATTTTCCCACCTTAAGAGAGTCATTGTTACTCCCGCCGTTTACCCGCGCTTCATTGAATTTCTTCACTTTGTCAATTTCTCAGCCGAGGCTGGACTTTGCCATTTTCCCACCTTAAGAGAGTCATTGTTACTCCCGCCGTTTACCCGCGCTTCATTGAATTTCTTCACTTTGTCAATTTCTCAGCCGAGGCTGGACTTTGCCATTTTCCCACCTTAAGAGAGTCATTGTTACTCCCGCCGTTTACCCGCGCTCCATTGAATTTCTTCACTTTGTCAATTTCTCAGCCGAGGCTGGACTTTGCCATTTTCCCACCTTAAGAGAGTCATTGTTACTCCCGCCGTTTACCCGCGCTCCATTGAATTTCTTCACTTTGTCAATTTCTCAGCCGAGGCTGGACTTTGCCATTTTCCCACCTTAAGAGAGTCATTGTTACTCCCGCCGTTTACCCGCGCTCCATTGAATTTCTTCACTTTGTCAATTTCTCAGCCGAGGCTGGACTTTGCCATTTTCCCACCTTAAGAGAGTCATTGTTACTCCCGCCGTTTACCCGCGCTTCATTGAATTTCTTCACTTTGTCAATTTCTCAGCCGAGGCTGGACTTTGCCATTTTCCCACCTTAAGAGAGTCATTGTTACTCCCGCCGTTTACCCGCGCTTCATTGAATTTCTTCACTTTGTCAATTTCTCAGCCGAGGCTGGACTTTGCCATTTTCCCACCTTAAGAGAGTCATTGTTACTCCCGCCGTTTACCCGCGCTTCATTGAATTTCTTCACTTTGTCAATTTCTCAGCCGAGGCTGGACTTTGCCATTTTCCCACCTTAAGAGAGTCATTGTTACTCCCGCCGTTTACCCGCGCTCCATTGAATTTCTTCACTTTGTCAATTTCTCAGCCGAGGCTGGACTTTGCCATTTTCCCACCTTAAGAGAGTCATTGTTACTCCCGCCGTTTACCCGCGCTCCATTGAATTTCTTCACTTTGTCAATTTCTCAGCCGAGGCTGGACTTTGCCATTTTCCCACCTTAAGAGAGTCATTGTTACTCCCGCCGTTTACCCGCGCTTCATTGAATTTCTTCACTTTGTCAATTTCTCAGCCGAGGCTGGACTTTGCCATTTTCCCACCTTAAGAGAGTCATTGTTACTCCCGCCGTTTACCCGCGCTTCATTGAATTTCTTCACTTTGTCAATTTCTCAGCCGAGGCTGGACTTTGCCATTTTCCCATCTTAAGAGAGTCATTGTTACTCCCGCCGTTTACCCGCGCTTCATTGAATTTCTTCACTTTGTCAATTTCTCAGCCGAGGCTGGACTTTGCCATTTTCCCACCTTAAGAGAGTCATTGTTACTCCCGCCGTTTACCCGCGCTCCATTGAATTTCTTCACTTTGTCAATTTCTCAGCCGAGGCTGGACTTTGCCATTTTCCCACCTTAAGAGAGTCATTGTTACTCCCGCCGTTTACCCGCGCTCCATTGAATTTCTTCACTTTGTCAATTTCTCAGCCGAGGCTGGACTTTGCCATTTTCCCACCTTAAGAGAGTCATTGTTACTCCCGCCGTTTACCCGCGCTTCATTGAATTTCTTCACTTTGTCAATTTCTCAGCCGAGGCTGGACTTTGCCATTTTCCCACCTTAAGAGAGTCATTGTTACTCCCGCCGTTTACCCGCGCTTCATTGAATTTCTTCACTTTGTCAATTTCTCAGCCGAGGCTGGACTTTGCCATTTTCCCACCTTAAGAGAGTCATTGTTACTCCCGCCGTTTACCCGCGCTTCATTGAATTTCTTCACTTTGTCAATTTCTCAGCCGAGGCTGGACTTTGCCATTTTCCCACCTTAAGAGAGTCATTGTTACTCCCGCCGTTTACCCGCGCTTCATTGAATTTCTTCACTTTGTCAATTTCTCAGCCGAGGCTGGACTTTGCCATTTTCCCACCTTAAGAGAGTCATTGTTACTCCCGCCGTTTACCCGCGCTCCATTGAATTTCTTCACTTTGTCAATTTCTCAGCCGAGGCTGGACTTTGCCATTTTCCCACCTTAAGAGAGTCATTGTTACTCCCGCCGTTTACCCGCGCTCCATTGAATTTCTTCACTTTGTCAATTTCTCAGCCGAGGCTGGACTTTGCCATTTTCCCACCTTAAGAGAGTCATTGTTACTCCCGCCGTTTACCCGCGCTTCATTGAATTTCTTCACTTTGTCAATTTCTCAGCCGAGGCTGGACTTTGCCATTTTCCCACCTTAAGAGAGTCATTGTTACTCCCGCCGTTTACCCGCGCTCCATTGAATTTCTTCACTTTGTCAATTTCTCAGCCGAGGCTGGACTTTGCCATTTTCCCACCTTAAGAGAGTCATTGTTACTCCCGCCGTTTACCCGCGCTTCATTGAATTTCTTCACTTTGTCAATTTCTCAGCCGAGGCTGGACTTTGCCATTTTCCCACCTTAAGAGAGTCATTGTTACTCCCGCCGTTTACCCGCGCTTCATTGAATTTCTTCACTTTGTCAATTTCTCAGCCGAGGCTGGACTTTGCCATTTTCCCACCTTAAGAGAGTCATTGTTACTCCCGCCGTTTACCCGCGCTTCATTGAATTTCTTCACTTTGTCAATTTCTCAGCCGAGGCTGGACTTTGCCATTTTCCCACCTTAAGAGAGTCATTGTTACTCCCGCCGTTTACCCGCGCTCCATTGAATTTCTTCACTTTGTCAATTTCTCAGCCGAGGCTGGACTTTGCCATTTTCCCACCTTAAGAGAGTCATTGTTACTCCCGCCGTTTACCCGCGCTCCATTGAATTTCTTCACTTTGTCAATTTCTCAGCCGAGGCTGGACTTTGCCATTTTCCCACCTTAAGAGAGTCATTGTTACTCCCGCCGTTTACCCGCGCTCCATTGAATTTCTTCACTTTGTCAATTTCTCAGCCGAGGCTGGACTTTGCCATTTTCCCACCTTAAGAGAGTCATTGTTACTCCCGCCGTTTACCCGCGCTTCATTGAATTTCTTCACTTTGTCAATTTCTCAGCCGAGGCTGGACTTTGCCATTTTCCCACCTTAAGAGAGTCATTGTTACTCCCGCCGTTTACCCGCGCTTCATTGAATTTCTTCACTTTGTCAATTTCTCAGCCGAGGCTGGACTTTGCCATTTTCCCACCTTAAGAGAGTCATTGTTACTCCCGCCGTTTACCCGCGCTCCATTGAATTTCTTCACTTTGTCAATTTCTCAGCCGAGGCTGGACTTTGCCATTTTCCCACCTTAAGAGAGTCATTGTTACTCCCGCCGTTTACCCGCGCTTCATTGAATTTCTTCACTTTGTCAATTTCTCAGCCGAGGCTGGACTTTGCCATTTTCCCACCTTAAGAGAGTCATTGTTACTCCCGCCGTTTACCCGCGCTTCATTGAATTTCTTCACTTTGTCAATTTCTCAGCCGAGGCTGGACTTTGCCATTTTCCCACCTTAAGAGAGTCATTGTTACTCCCGCCGTTTACCCGCGCTTCATTGAATTTCTTCACTTTGTCAATTTCTCAGCCGAGGCTGGACTTTGCCATTTTCCCACCTTAAGAGAGTCATTGTTACTCCCGCCGTTTACCCGCGCTTCATTGAATTTCTTCACTTTGTCAATTTCTCAGCCGAGGCTGGACTTTGCCATTTTCCCACCTTAAGAGAGTCATTGTTACTCCCGCCGTTTACCCGCGCTCCATTGAATTTCTTCACTTTGTCAATTTCTCAGCCGAGGCTGGACTTTGCCATTTTCCCACCTTAAGAGAGTCATTGTTACTCCCGCCGTTTACCCGCGCTCCATTGAATTTCTTCACTTTGTCAATTTCTCAGCCGAGGCTGGACTTTGCCATTTTCCCACCTTAAGAGAGTCATTGTTACTCCCGCCGTTTACCCGCGCTTCATTGAATTTCTTCACTTTGTCAATTTCTCAGCCGAGGCTGGACTTTGCCATTTTCCCACCTTAAGAGAGTCATTGTTACTCCCGCCGTTTACCCGCGCTCCATTGAATTTCTTCACTTTGTCAATTTCTCAGCCGAGGCTGGACTTTGCCATTTTCCCACCTTAAGAGAGTCATTGTTACTCCCGCCGTTTACCCGCGCTTCATTGAATTTCTTCACTTTGTCAATTTCTCAGCCGAGGCTGGACTTTGCCATTTTCCCACCTTAAGAGAGTCATTGTTACTCCCGCCGTTTACCCGCGCTTCATTGAATTTCTTCACTTTGTCAATTTCTCAGCCGAGGCTGGACTTTGCCATTTTCCCACCTTAAGAGAGTCATTGTTACTCCCGCCGTTTACCCGCGCTTAATTGAATTTCTTCACTTTGTCAATTTCTCAGCCGAGGCTGGACTTTGCCATTTTCCCACCTTAAGAGAGTCATTGTTACTCCCGCCGTTTACCCGCGCTCCATTGAATTTCTTCACTTTGTCAATTTCTCAGCCGAGGCTGGACTTTGCCATTTTCCCACCTTAAGAGAGTCATTGTTACTCCCGCCGTTTACCTGCGCTCCATTGAATTTCTTCACTTTGTCAATTTCTCAGCCGAGGCTGGACTTTGCCATTTTCCCACCTTAAGAGAGTCATTGTTACTCCCGCCGTTTACCCGCGCTTCATTGAATTTCTTCACTTTGTCAATTTCTCAGCCGAGGCTGGACTTTGCCATTTTCCCACCTTAAGAGAGTCATTGTTACTCCCGCCGTTTACCCGCGCTTCATTGAATTTCTTCACTTTGTCAATTTCTCAGCCGAGGCTGGACTTTGCCATTTTCCCACCTTAAGAGAGTCATTGTTACTCCCGCCGTTTACCCGCGCTTCATTGAATTTCTTCACTTTGTCAATTTCTCAGCCGAGGCTGGACTTTGCCATTTTCCCACCTTAAGAGAGTCATTGTTACTCCCGCCGTTTACCCGCGCTTCATTGAATTTCTTCACTTTGTCAATTTCTCAGCCGAGGCTGGACTTTGCCATTTTTCCACCTTAAGAGAGTCATTGTTACTCCCGCCGTTTACCCGCGCTTCATTGAATTTCTTCACTTTGTCAATTTCTCAGCCGAGGCTGGACTTTGCCATTTTCCCACCTTAAGAGAGTCATTGTTACTCCCGCCGTTTACCCGCGCTTCATTGAATTTCTTCACTTTGTCAATTTCTCAGCCGAGGCTGGACTTTGCCATTTTTCCACCTTAAGAGAGTCATTGTTACTCCCGCCGTTTACCCGCGCTTCATTGAATTTCTTCACTTTGTCAATTTCTCAGCCGAGGCTGGACTTTGCCATTTTCCCACCTTAAGAGAGTCATTGTTACTCCCGCCGTATACCCGCGCTTCATTGAATTTCTTCACTTTGTCAATTTCTCAGCCGAGGCTGGACTTTGCCATTTTCCCACCTTAAGAGAGTCATTGTTACTCCCGCCGTTTACCCGCGCTTCATTGAATTTCTTCACTTTGTCAATTTCTCAGCCGAGGCTGGACTTTGCCATTTTCCCACCTTAAGAGAGTCATTGTTACTCCCGCCGTTTACCCGCGCTTCATTGAATTTCTTCACTTTGTCAATTTCTCAGCCGAGGCTGGACTTTGCCATTTTCCCACCTTAAGAGAGTCATTGTTACTCCCGCCGTTTACCCGCGCTTCATTGAATTTCTTCACTTTGTCAATTTCTCAGCCGAGGCTGGACTTTGCCATTTTCCCACCTTAAGAGAGTCATTGTTACTCCCGCCGTTTACCCGCGCTTCATTGAATTTCTTCACTTTGTCAATTTCTCAGCCGAGGCTGGACTTTGCCATTTTCCCACCTTAAGAGAGTCATTGTTACTCCCGCCGTTTACCCGCGCTTCATTGAATTTCTTCACTTTGTCAATTTCTCAGCCGAGGCTGGACTTTGCCATTTTCCCACCTTAAAGGACTATGCTCGTTTTTGACAACCTGGACCTTATTTACGACATATTATAAGAAGTTTGACTCACCCAGATCACTTTTGTGTTGTTCGGAGGCATGTAGAAGAAATATAAAATCCAGCGCGAGCCAGTATATCCATGTAATGGCGGCGCACGGGGCATAGGGAATGCAGTTTCTCAAAATCCATTTTCGGCCGCTAAACGGTTGTTTTCATCAATCACATAGCATGAATCGACAGTTGATATTCCTCTACGCCAGCCATTGTTGTTTTGGTGCCATATAAGGGGTCTTGATCCTCTGTAACATGCTCTTTATAAGCCGCTCCCCCACTTGCTCCAGCACGCATGCGCACAGGCCAGCGCGCAGACTTGCTATTCTTCGTCTGTAGGCTACACTCGCGCTCACATTGTCTGCGCTACGATCGGATTGTTGGTGCCTAGAATATTGTCGTCGTCATTCGTCAGCAATGGTTCGTTTTTGCGTGTACCCAAATTGTCCAAACAAAATGACTACTTGGACAAATCTCAGCTTCCACAGGCTTCCTTTGCTCTCCACGGACGTCCTAAAGCTCTGGCTAGTAGCGCTGAAAAAGGACCCCAATACGCCAGTGGATACATTGAGGCTAGCCGATCATCGGGTATGCAGTCTGCACTTTGCTGCCGAGGATTTTTTTCCAGGCAGGCAAAAACCACATGGGACACAGAAATTGCAGCGTCTCCGCCTCAGGAAGAATGCCATCCCAAAGGTTGCAGAAGGCACAACAGACACAATGGAGGTAAAGCATTTCTCTTGAAGCTTAGTGGAATTATGTTATTAGGCTATAATGTGTGCTCATCGATTGGTGTAATATGTCAACAAAGTAGCTAGCAATATAACGTTACAAACTAAGTTGAAGAATTATCTACAGTAATTATCACTGATACCAATATAAATAGACTATAAAACACTCTCAGACTGAATAGAAAAGTCTGTAAAAATAAGAAGCAGATAAAAATAAGAATAAGAATACCCCAAGCTCAACACAGGTGAGCTGGGGGAAGGGCACCTCTTTTCTTCACTAGCCTACCCTCTGCAGACAATTGTGTGAATTGGCTCCTGTACCTGCATTTCCATATCGAAACTTTACCAAGGGTGTTGGGGGAAGGGCACATTTCTTTGTTCAATAGCCTACCCTATGCAGACAACAATGTGTGAATTGGGATCCTGTAGGCTACCTACATGTACAAATAGAAACCTTATAAACGGTTGTTTTTGTCATGAGGCTTTGTAACACACTTCTTCGCCACTATCTTTTAGGAGAGTGCCAGTGGTGCGGGGTCTCCTCCGGAGGCAGACTTTGAAATACGCCCACAATCCACTCCAATCAAAAGCCAACACAGAGCAGATGAGGAGCCATCTGGATCATCTAGGCCTGATTTATCCTCTTTGTTGACTATACTTCTAACCAGTCCACCTCAGACAAAAATACGCACAAGACCTTCCCGATCTGGAAAATACCTTGCTTTGCCTCCTATATGTTCCAAATCAGTGGTAAGCACAGCAGTGAAATGGTTTTGCATGGGTATTATCCGAGTATCTATTCAGCCCATCCATTCCTGTACTGTACATATACAATGTGTATTTTATTTGTCTGCACCAGGAGCGGATTCCATCCACATCAACCTCCACTTTGATTCCTGCACACCCGTCTGCCTCAACACCATCGGCAGTATTGAGAGTGAGTTGAGAGCCTTGTCTTTTATTCATAGCAAAACGATAAACATGTATGCATAAAAAGTTATCATGTAAATATTACTATGATAGAGTGAACATTTCTTACTTGAACATCAGTGCAGTTAGAGATAAATTCTGCTACTGTTTTGTGTCTTCAGAGTGAACATGAAGAAGACATGGAACCGGTGTCTGATCTCAGCACGAGTTTTGGGGACTTGGGTCTGGATCCCGCAGACGTCAGTTTTGCACCACCAAGTTCTGACCCGTCTTCCAGCACAGGGACTACGTCTGGGTCTGCAAGCTCTTGTGGAGACACCACAACAGGATGGGCCGAAAAGAAGTGGCTGGTGAACGAGTCACACCTCCTTCAACTTTTTCAAACCTGTCCCAAGTGTACCAGTCTAATAACCGAGACTAAAATCAACACCAAAGGCAGCCAAATCAAGATCCACTGGACCTGTGGGAAACACTTTGGTGACTGGCAGTCATGTCCTGACCGAAGAGGCATGCCAGAAAATAATCTGCAAGTATGTGCATCAATAGTTTTCACCGGAGCCACGTACACAGACATAGCAGATTGGGCTTCTCTTCTCAACGTCCCCATTCCACATCAAACACAGTTCCAAAACATTCAGAAGACCTACCTCCTACCTGTCATACAGTCCACCTACAAAGATAAACATGACCAGATCAAATCCCGGCTCATTGATGCATCACAGTCTGGAAATAGTACTGAACTCTGTGGTGATGGCAGGTTTGATAGTCCTGGTAAATATTACATCATTACTAATATTGTACAATCATCTAAATCGCTATCATTTTATATAATCAACATTCCCCACCCCACCCCCACAGGAAATTGAACCATCTGTGTTTCTATTCTCAGGTTACAGTGCAAAGTATTCAACATACACTTTCCAGAATGATGCCACCAAAGAACTAGTCCATTTTGAATTGGTCCAGGTAATTCATCTATGCAAAACTAAAATGCACTGTGTGATGAGGTTGCTTTCATCAAGAAAAAAAACATGTGGATGTTAAACTTTTTAATATTCATTATGCTTTAGGTGACAGAGGCAACAAGCTCTGTCGCCATGGAGACCATGGGATTCCAGAGGGGCCTGAACCAGTTGCTGGAGTGTGGGGTGGATGTTGCTGTGATGACCACCGACAGATCGCCTTCAATCCGGAAACTCATGAGAGAGGAATACCCCCAAATCCGGCATGAGTTTGACCCCTGGCATGTCGTCAAGGGTAAGCTAAAACCACAGGCGGACTGGCAATCTGGCCGCGCTGGCAAATGCCAGAAAGGCCTTGGGACTCAGGCCCGCCTGAGGGGAGGGGAATTTGAATGGAAAAAGGGCCGCTGTGTCTGAGGGGGATTTGATTGGGATAAGGGCCGCTGTGTGTGAGGGGGGGGTGTGCATTGGAATAAGGGCCGCTGTGATGCAAACGGCAGCCAGGGTCGTCTTTTGATCCCAGTCTGCCACTGGCTAAAGCCATCACATTTTACTATCTAACCCACAGCTTAGAAGTGCTTACTCATTTATAGAAAGGCAAAGTAATTGACAATGCACTTCCTTGCATGTGTTTGTATTGTTTAATTTACTGATTGGGATTTTGTTGTATGTGTGTTTTCAGGTGTAAAGAAGAAACTTGTTGCTGCATCGAATAAGAAGGACAGCAAAGACCTCCTTCTGTGGGTGAAAGCTATAACCAACCACCTGTATTGGTCCTGTGAATCCTCAAAGGGAGATCAGGAGGTAAGAATCCAAAGAATATGAATTTAGAAAACATAAAAAATAATTCACTAAATACCATACTCTAATTTATAAAGTCCTCGATACTATTCAGGATCAGAATGGGATTATGATTTTTTCCACTTTGTAATGACCTAAAATATAAACAAAATGATCTCCCCTGATCTGCTACATACATACTGTAAAGATATCTTTACAGTCCTGTAATTTCTATATTTTTTGCAAGAGAAGTGTTTCGCTGAGGGTCCATTGTCATCTTTTCAGGTTGCAGTCCGTCGATGGGTTTCGGTGCTGCATCACATCAGTGGCGTGCATCGATGGGAGGTTGACGGTGTTGAGTACACCTGCTGTCATCCTCCTTTGACAGACGAGCAGCAACAGAGAAAGAGGTGGATAGAACCTGGTTCACCAGCTTTCAACGCCCTCAAAGACATCGTGACAGACAAAAATCTCCTTCGGGATTTGAAGCAGATGTCACTTTTCAAACATACAGGTGTGTCACTTTTATATAGTTGAAGTATTTCTGAATCATAATTTGTAATTGTTCTTCTAAATGTGTTGTTGAACCGCAATCCGCTGCTGTAGGCTGGGAATGAATCCTGTTTTTTTTTATTTTGATCCATTTCCTGTTTTGGCAAAAGGTGGCGCTCAAACACAGAAAAAGCTACAAAGTTATACTACCTTTATAGTCCACAAGGGACTAAATAATATACTAGTCCAAAAAACGCGCACACACACACACACACAATGTATCCGATGTGGATGTATAATTGTCTATGGTTGTCTGTCTTTCACCCACACAGGATCTCTGGAGGTGTTTCACTCCGTGGTGCTGAAATACGCCCCGAAAACAATACATTTCGGATATGACTCCATGCGGGCACGCACACAGCTGGCAATCATGGATCACAACGAAAATGTAGACAGACCACAGGATACAAACAAAAAAGGTAACGTGAGATTAGCAAAAAATATTTATAGTTATCAAAAGATTTACATAAATTTTACCTAGTTCTCTAAAAACAAGAATAGATAATGCAACTACTCAAGGTTGTTACAGGAAGCAAAACTGATGCCGGAGACACACCCAGTCAATCACATGGGATCAATAGATGGGGAGACACACCCAGTCAATCACATGGGATGAATAGATGGATGATAGATGGTTGATGGGCTTCAACTTTTTATAGGCCAGCTTTTTGCTCTAATGTCTTTCGTGGGAGTAATTGACAATCTTTACCTATTTTTTTATAACACAGTTCTGTGCTGTAATATATGTCCTGCCATAACAACTGTGTAGTGTATTTTTATACGGTATTACATCAATACATCTGTATTACTCTCATGTAGTAATCATTTTATTAAGAATAATGAATAAACTCCAATTCAGTAGGAACTTGGTTAACTTAATTAGTTTATCATGTAGATGACAAACAGATGCCCTTTCCTGAGTCAACATTCCTTTGCCACCTGAGGAACAATAGAGATGGCACCTCTGAAGAAGAAGACAGGAAGTCTACAGGTGATCAAAGCAGGACCGGAAAAACCCCAAGACTGCCCCCATGTCCGGAGGGGGGGCAGAGCTCAGTGACGCCTATTGACCAATTGCAAGACTAGTTGTAAATGTACCTCCCTCGTATGCAAAATTGTTTGTTTATCGTGTGCTCATTGGCCTGAAGCCAAGGATATAAACCGGCGACCGAGTAAAGTACAGCAGTACCGCCGAGATTTGACCGAATGGCGTGCTCAATAAATTTGGTTTAAACTGCATTTTTCTCCAGAAGATTCTTTCCAAGTCAAGACAAAAAGATACGACATATTGACGACGGAGACGGGATGGCGATTCTAAGCTACGTTTGCAAGACCCTTGAAAGATAGCGACTTCAATTACCTCACGTGAACCTAACGGCCAAGGAGGACAAGAGGGAACGACCTCGCGAGTCTTGATCGAGGTAAACTGTCTTGCAAACTATTTTATGCTTTCGCCGTAAAGAACTTCCAATAAATAAGGAGAAATAGATTAAATTGTGTACGCATTGTTGCGCTGAGTACTTGGTATTACTTGGTATGGGCATTGTCTTAGAAAGACGCATACAAAGCGCAGAGTTCAGATAAGACGGGAGCTCCAGAGTGGGGTTCCAGGTCTCTAATGAAAACCGGTTAAATTAAATGCATAAGGTTGCATATTTTTGTATAAATGTTGAGGTACCAGAATGTAAAAGCAGGCTAAACCGGAGTACCTGTATGTCTCGTTTAAGTACGTTTTAAGCCGTCTGCTTATTGTCTTGTGTTTCTTGTAATTGTTGTATATTTGAGATAGGTTTAATGTAGATATTCTTACTTTCTGAATGATGTTGAGGGGATAGAGATCCTTTGTTCTCTCTTCCACGTGTGTGTGTGTGCCTGCACCTTTGTTCTCTCTTCCACGTGGGGGTGTACTGTAAACGGGCTGTGTGAGGTGTGAAAGTTGAGGTGTGAAAGGAGAGTGAGAGGAGAGCCGTGCGTTGTGGGTTTTGTGCTTTAAAGTTTAAAAGTTGAGATTGTGTGTTTGTTGGTTTTATACATTGTAAGGTTTGAAAGTTGAGTTAATGTAAATAATATTGGCTGATATTTCCTGTTTAATTGTCTTTTGTGGGTGAAGCAACTCCCTGAGTTGTAAATTCCTAGCCCTCATCAAACAGCTGTGAAGAGGGGGGGGTCGGTGAAACGCGTTCACTGGCCAGGGGGGTTGTGCTGTGGTTTGTAGGTGTGAAGTCACCCAATTGTGTTTCTCTCTCTATCTATCTGTCTCTCTCTCTTTCTTTCTCTCTTATTTCTCTCTCTTTCCTGTCTTTAGAAATTAGGGAAAGATAATTCATCCAGTGGGTCGTGCGGTGTATGGGACGACGGGATTAGATAAGAATAGTCAATTATAACTTTAGCCAGATTTTAGGGATATTTAGAAATCTTTCATCCTTCTCACCTCTGTTGTCCTATGCCTCCATCTAGTGGCGTTTAGATTGCAGTTCACGTTGGTATATTGTATTGATTCAAGTGTATTAGGTGGTTCAATGCTGCCATCGTGTGGCCTTGGTTAGATATGACCGCTTTCTATATTTGTTTGATTATTCGTGTGTTTTATGACAGTTTGACTTTAGAATAATGGATTGTTAATAGCAAATTTATTTTTAATTATCATTGCTTGGTAATTAATTGGGTTTTCCCCTTTGAGTCAATCTGTTTTACAGTTATATCCGGAAAAGCTTTTGTCCATACCAGCCATCCATCCATCCACCCATCCATCACCTGCTTGAAAAGTAAGCCTGAATTGCTGATTAATGCTCATTAATTGAACTAGACTGATCACCTGATTTAATTGTTTTGAGTGGTTGACCTGCATTTAGGGCTTGGTGTTTTATGATAAGGTGATTGATTGGTTTGGTTACTTGATTTGATAATAAGGATAAATGGTTAGTCCATTAATTGATTAATTTTTCAATATTTTATTGATTACTTGATTAATTATTTATAGTTATTCAACGTTTTGTTATTATAAGTATTATATATATAATAATTCTACTTGATACTGGATATAAGTGGTTTTGTGGGTGTTTAATTGTTAAATGGATGCAGATGGTTTGGTGATGAGCTTTGGTTCTTGAGTGATTGGTGGTCTGTTGGATATCTGGTTTAAAGGTGTCTTGGTTTTTGATAGAATAAACATCAGTTTAAGCGTTGCTTTAGTAGAGCGATATAGACGTACATACATATATTACGCTTTGCATATTGTGTGTGTGTGGAGTTAAAGGACTGTGTGTGAACGGACAGTAGGACTCAACTTGCTGACAGGCAAAGTGGTGTGGACATTTCGATGTCTACGTCAAAATATTTTTTATTTTAATTCATTATTTTCTGGCATACAGCGATTAATGAGGGGATTGTCCTCTGGTGCACAATACCCTAAGCTTGCGTCAAACCGAGCCTTGTGGTTTTTAATTTGCAAAAATTAAAAGTGCTTAAATGGGACCGATCGCTCCCTGTGCTGAAGACTAGGGTTGAGATTGAGCAGGAGTATATCTGGTTAGGCAGTTTAGTCAGAGCAAGAAGTGTCCTATGTCTGTGAGTGATTGAGTGTTCATTTCTTATTAATTACATAAATGATAAAGCTTCATTTTTATAGTGTTAGATTCTTAATAGGTTTATTGATAGTTTGAATTGTTAACAGTTTATCAAGTTATGAGTGCTTAAATAGTCTTGACGCTGTTCAGTAAAGTGGGACGGATACAGAACACAGCATTAGAAGCAGTAATTATAGCTCCAACCGAAATAGAGGAAGTCAACAGCACCACGGACAAGCTGTTGAGTGAGTGATGCTCTGTTCTCCCACATGAATTAAGTTTTGACTTCGCATTCTTATGACATTAGGAGGGAATCTAATGTGGCTTATACACAGTTACTTGTGCTAAATACTGAGGGAAGATATGTAATCAGAGATGATAATAATGATATTATGCAGAAGGGAAATGCCAGGACGACCGTTGTAACTCATCCTGATGTGAAGTGCAAAACCAGGAAGTTAGCTCAGTCTCTGATACCAGCTGAAAAGAAGAAGAAGTAGATGAATAAAAAGGGAAAGTGGAAGCGACAGTGACTCTTCTGTAGATGAAGGAGTGGATATTGGAGGATATGATGAAAGTATTAGAAAGATTATGACAGGTGCTGTATAGAAAGGAAGCGTTGCTAATGAAACAGACTAGTAGTACTAGTGAAGAAGAAAGTGAGGAGTCTGACTCGAAGGAAGATGATACAACATGGACCAAGGATGTACCAGATGAAGAAGAGTTGAAGGAAATTAGGAAGTAGTTGAAGGAGATTAGGAAGTAGTTGAAGGAAATTGGAAAGTAGTTGAAGGAACAAGATGCTGAGCTGAAGAGGAAACTCACTCAAAGTCAGCTCTTGAGTGGAAAATGGATAAAAGAGGAGTAGAGACAAGCTGTTGTTTTGCAGAACAATAACAACAACAACAACCAATGATGTAATCTTCACTCCCGTTCCCTGTTTTCCAACAGCCTCAGACAGGGGGAGATTATTAATTCTGAAGAATTCAAAAAAAAAAAAAAAAAAAAAAAAAAAAAAGGGGGGGTGAATAGGAAGTTAAACATGTCATTGGCTAGATGTCATCAGCAATTTACAATACAATAAGTATTTCTTACATTTTTAGAATCAATTTTTAGGTGAATGATAGCGGTGATAACCTACGTTGTCACCTCTGAGCCTGAGTTCATTATTGAAGTTGAAGTGATGAGGAATATTTTTTATTACATCTGTGACATTTTGGAGAAACACTTGTCTCCAGAAGATTATTATAGAAGCAAACTAGTTGAATATGGACTCCAGAGTATGAACCATCTTTTTGTTCAGAAAAACAAAAACAAAAAGTCATGTGTGTTGAATGGTTATTGATGATTTGATGCTAAATTCAGTTTATTACAGGAATTTCATAATAGTAGGAGTATTCAGTTATGTTTTCATATAACATCAGTTTAGATAATTGGTTTACAAAGCTGTTTAGTCAATTCAAATAGGTTATGTTTCTCACTTTGATTTAAGAGTTTGTGTTTCAATAGTCAATGAATGGCCATAAGCTGTTCGTTTATGCATTCTATTGAGGAGTTGGCTTTAGGCCTCCCCCTCTGTCATTAACCTCGGTTTGTGTTGAGTGTTGTTTTACAGGTACCGCGGACCCTGGGGGCCGGGCCCTAGCAATGCCTGGTGTATGCCATCCTGGGGGCTGACGGTCATCTGTTGTTTGTATATTGTTTGTCTTTTCTATCTTTTTCTGATATGTGTTGGAACATGAGGTTACTTGATGTTTAGCATTATATGTCATTTCTGTTTAGGGTTTCTTGTTTAATCAGACAGCAGGGGGTCGTCTACATTTCACCTGTGTTTTTGATTCAGGTGTGTGTACACGTCTCCTTGGTTAGATTGTTCTGTTTTGTAGTAATTTAGGTTTAGTCTATGTCTATAGGATGTTGTTTTCTGTGTAGTTCTGTGTTGATGTTTACAGACTATCCTGGAGTGCATTTAGTGGGCTACCAAGGCGTGGTTGCCCCTCACCAGCACGAAGCTATGAACTGTGTGGAGTCACGGATGACTTGAGGGTCATTCTTGGACATTCCTGGAGTGTTCTCCCTGTTTCGGACGGGGTGAGCTTACCATCTTGCTGCGGACATTGTTCTCTGGGTGTCAGAGAGGATTGCGACACCTGGGGGTTTGATGTCTGAAGATGGCTCCAGCGTGAGACGAGGAGATGAGACAGCGCTGAGGGCTGTTCTCCTTCGGAGGGGCTAAGTGCTAGTAACCTCTGGCCCCCGATTTGCTTTGTTGTTGTGTGATGATTTGGTTATTTGTATGTGTTTTGGGGATTGTTTGTTATGTTTAATGTTGTTTTGTGTCGAGGCGTTAGGACGCCTCGAAGGGGGGATATGTAGTGTATTTTTATACGGTATTACATCAATACATCTGTATTACTCTCATGTAGTAATCATTTTATTAAGAATAATGAATAAACTCCAATTCAGTAGGAACTTGGTTAACTTAATTAGTTTATCATGTAGATGACAAACAGATGCCCTTTCCTGAGTCAACATTCCTTTGCCACCTGAGGAACAATAGAGATGGCACCTCTGAAGAAGAAGACAGGAAGTCTACAGGTGATCAAAGCAGGACCGGAAAAACCCCAAGACTGCCCCCATGTCCGGAGGGGGGGCAGAGCTCAGTGACGCCTATTGACCAATTGCAAGACTAGTTGTAAATGTACCTCCCTCGTATGCAAAATTGTTTGTTTATCGTGTGCTCATTGGCCTGAAGCCAAGGATATAAACCGGCGACCGAGTAAAGTACAGCAGTACCGCCGAGATTTGACCGAATGGCGTGCTCAATAAATTTGGTTTAAACTGCATTTTTCTCCAGAAGATTCTTTCCAAGTCAAGACAAAAAGATACGACAACTGCATTCACATAAAATTATTATTATTATTTATATGGTGAACTATAACTAGAAACTGCTTTCATTTTTTCCAGGAGAACTCCGCTACAGTTTTAAATTCTCCAGACAGAGTCACGAATGGGTGACACAGCCCATATACGTTCGCACAGCACAGACATTCCGGAGAGACCTCATGGAGCGCGTACTGCAGATGAGGGATGATCCAAATGTGCTTTACACAGTACCTCGCAAGGAGAAGAGACCACCTCACAAAAGACTGCTTCAGAACATTGCTCCAGTCCCTAGACCAGATAGAAATGTTTTAGTGGCTAGACGGACCAGTCGTTTCGGGCGTTTATTCAGAGCTACACCGTATTAGCTTGACAGAATTAGAATCATGTTTTCTGACTGCTGGATTATCATGTCATGGGAATTTATCTCACAGTGCCTTGTACCATTTATATGAGAATTTTGTTGATTTCTGGTCTGTGCTGTAGGTCTGTGTGTTTGTATGCTGTCTGTAGAGCATACTGACTCGAAATAAAAACATAAATAACTTTGTGTTTGTTTCATTTAATTTTTTGATTCAATAATTATGAAACGTTATATTTCTCTATATAAAATGTACAAATGTAGGCTGCTAAAAAAAAAAGTACATCAGTGATACACTGCAGTGGGTAATATGCATCCAGCATAGTTATGGGATCTGGTCTGTGATAAGATTTTAGTGATTGCAAATGGCAATGCTAGGGAAAACATTGCATGTTATCCTAGATAGAATGAGACATGATAATGATGACAGTATTTTTCAAAGAAGCAGAAAATAATCGAATAATGTAGTCTGTTTGGGAATGTGTAGGCTATTGATTGTCAAATGATATTGAAAATGTCCTCTGCCTCGGTGAACCTAACATAGCTGTCTGTTGGGGAGGGGTATTTTGTTCTGATGGCTGTGACAATGCAACTCGGGATGACTCTTCTGTTGGCAGGTCCAAGGTGTTGCCCTCGAAGTGCCCACTCAAGCACAATGCGATATGCTACGAGTCTGTACTGCCTGTAGGAGAGGAGGGTTGATTAGAAGAAAGAAATGTAAATTCTAAGATATTTACTTATCAGGCGTTCAAATTCTAGGCCAAAAATATTTTATGCATATGTTATTTGTAGTCTACTTACTCAATTGAAAGTTGGCCATTTGGTCCTAAAGGCTTTGGCTGGGTCTTCCAGTTCACTTTTGGCACACGAAAGAAAGTTTCGACCACTGCCCGGTTGATCAGAGATGGAAAATCCTCAAGAGTTGTGAGACACTGTTGTGTGGGGTCCGATGTGTCGTTATTTCTCGAGACTTCCAGACGTGCATCGTCTGGCCTCAAGTCCCACTCAGAGCAACAAATGCATTCCTCCTCTGTTGGCATAGGGTGACAATGTAGGCAAAAACACCACCAGTTACCATCTCTTCGGGAGCGTGCAGCGGTTTGTTCTCGAGCCAGCTGTTCCTCTCTCTCCTTTCAAGGAGCTCTTCGTCCGTATACTCTGGCTCAAAACGATATGGACGTCCGTCATATTCTAATTCATTTTCTAGATCCTCTAAATCTGACAAATATTCAGCCATATTGCACACAATATTCTAGGCACCAACAATCCGATCGTAGCGCAGACAATGTGAGCGCGAGTGTAGCCTACAGACGGAGAATAGCAAGTCTGCGCGCTGGCCTGTGCGCATGCGTGCTGGAGCAAGTGGGGGAGCGGCTTATAAAGAGCATGTTACAGAGGATCAAGACCCCTTATATGGCACCAAAACAACAATGGCTGGCGTAGAGGAATATCAACTGTCGATTCATGCTATGTGATTGATGAAAACAACCGTTTAGCGGCCGAAAATGGATTTTGAGAAACTGCATTCCCTATGCCCCGTGCGCCGCCATTACATGGATATACTGGCTCGCGCTGGATTTTATATTTCTTCTACATGCCTCCGAACAACACAAAAGTGATCTGGGTGAGTCAAACTTCTTATAATATGTCGTAAATAAGGTCCAGGTTGTCAAAAACGAGCATAGTCCTTTAAGAGAGTCATTGTTACTCCCGCCGTATACCCGCGCTTCATTGAATTTCTTCACTTTGTCAATTTCTCAGCCGAGGCTGGACTTTGCCATTTTCCCACCTTAAGAGAGTCATTGTTACTCCCGCCGTTTACCCGCGCTTCATTGAATTTCTTCACTTTGTCAATTTCTCAGCCGAGGCTGGACTTTGCCATTTTCCCACCTTAAGAGAGTCATTGTTACTCCCGCCGTTTACCCGCGCTTCATTGAATTTCTTCACTTTGTCAATTTCTCAGCCGAGGCTGGACTTTGCCATTTTCCCACCTTAAGAGAGTCATTGTTACTCCCGCCGTTTACCCGCGCTTCATTGAATTTCTTCACTTTGTCAATTTCTCAGCCGAGGCTGGACTTTGCCATTTTCCCACCTTAAGAGAGTCATTGTTACTCCCGCCGTTTACCCGCGCTTCATTGAATTTCTTCACTTTGTCAATTTCTCAGCCGAGGCTGGACTTTGCCATTTTCCCACCTTAAGAGAGTCATTGTTACTCCCGCCGTTTACCCACGCTTCATTGAATTTCTTCACTTTGTCAATTTCTCAGCCGAGGCTGGACTTTGCCATTTTCCCACCTTAAGGGGAGACACCCCAGGTGAATAGGAAAAAAAAAATCCTTAATAGGTATCACCATCAAACTCCCCAAGTTTGTTAGGTACATTAAGGAGCATCTTTTTTGTATTACAATTTTTCTGAAATCTTATGGATAAATATGCAAATTAGGCATTATATGCGCTAAATATGCGCTAATTTGCATAATTTCAGGAAATCAATTTTTTTAACTGGTTCAAGCCAGATTCAAAATTCTTGTTTCATTTTGTTCACATATCCCTATTCAAACTTTGTCCAAGGGGGATTTTTGATATCTCTTTTCTTCACTTCAGAAATCGGAAAATACTGTCAACAGTCATTAAAAGACAAATTTTCGCCATGTTTTAGGGATAAACTGTTATATAAATCAGGCTATGAATGAAATTTAAAAAATCCCCCTTGGACAAACTCTCAGAATATGGATTGGAACAAAACTGGAAAGTTAGGTGTATGTAGGTGCTACTCAAGTGGTGGTTTTGATGTCCCTAAGATGAGAAATAACTCATTTTGAGAAAACGGGCTTTGAAAATTTGTATTGTAAAAAACCATACATTTGCATTGTAAACCAATATTTACAAACACAATATCCAATCAGATCATTAGTAACAACATTACACAACATCTGAAAACACATAGAAACTGAAAACTGAATAACACAGCATGTTGTGGATTCAGAATAGTCCAGGAGTAGACATTTTGTATAGAGAAGTAAGACCTGTTTAGTTGGAAGCCCACTCACCACGTCAAGGTACAGCCCACGAGTGGGATGTTAGTAAGACGAGACTAGAGACGAGACAATGTTAGTAGGGAAGAGAACATTCCCTTTTAGAAAGCTTGTATTATTTTGTTAAACAGATCATGGACAAAGATAGACACATTTGACGAGGACATGCATGAGAAAACAGATTATCTAGCTTTTTGTGTTTTTTTAAGCGTTTT
Organism: Borostomias antarcticus; assembly: GCF_949987555.1. Classification (NCBI taxonomy): domain Eukaryota; kingdom Metazoa; phylum Chordata; class Actinopteri; order Stomiiformes; family Stomiidae; genus Borostomias; species Borostomias antarcticus. The sequence continues at coordinate 25,683 of NW_028175932.1, forward strand.
ACATGGAGAAAACATGAATGAACATGAAGAGTAAGCTGATTCATAAATACACAGGACAAGATGTGGTAAACAATGCAGGGTAAACACCAATAGAAGCTAAATATAGATTGCCAAACAAACAAGTGATATAACCATCGTCAAAAGCAACACCATAGGAGACATCAGGCTACGCCGTCATAGGTCTACAGAGTCACTCCTCAGATGGCACCACACTAGCTATCTACAAAACTGTTCTAGGCAGCTGGTTTGTAGATCCCACTCAGCTGCAGTCTACAAAACTATTCTAAGCAGCTAGTTTGTAGATCCCACTCAGCTGCAGTCCATAAAACTGTCCTAAAACCACAATATGTTCCTGGTGCGCATGGGGTTGTCATCAGTGAAGCGGACTACCCCATATTGCCGCCTTCATGTTGTCCACTGAACGCTGGTTATTGAGAATTATTGTAATAATTCTCAATAACTGTAATAATTTTGTAACATTTTGCATTTATTGGCAGTCAGCTTACCTACCTCTGGGTCCACATCTGCATATGCCTGCCTAATCTGCTCTCTGCTTCTGTGCAAGGACTCCAGACCTCTCTCTATTTCAGCAACTGAAATTAAAACAGTTTATTTGGTCAGTTTATGGATGCATGTAGAAATGCCACAGGTAGAGAGAGGGAGACTACTGTGCATATGCATAGGCTTCTGATATTGGCTAGAGAGAGAGAGAGAGAGAAAGAGAAAGAGGGAACACGTTTCAATAGCCTACCTGTCACCCTCTCTGTCATGTTTCTGATACTGTTTCAGATGAAGCCCTGGGATCCCTAACACTTTACTAATCTTTTGGAGAGCTGCATACCCCAACCCTAACTCGTGCGCTAAGAGGACCATCCTCACATTGACATCAAATGCAACATCATTCCTAGTTGTTGACACTTTTGCGATAGCCATTTCTCACAAAGACTGCACTCTAAGAGCAAGGTACTACATAACCCACTATTCTGAGGATCTATGTTAATTTTAAGACCAGTTCCTGCACAATTAGGACAAATCAACCCAGTTATCAGCTCATTCAAACGCGCCGCATCTCTCTGCTGCTCACTGGACATGCTAACGCCAGCCCCATCTCCCTGCTGCTCACTGGACATGCTAGCACCGGCTAATGACAACTTGCGCGAATAGGCACTTTATATCTCATAAATGTAAACCTTTCCATTTAGTTTCTCTTGTTTTCTGTTCAACCTTGCGGGCAAACACTGTTGTCGTTGTTGCTTATTACGTTTAGAACGCTTTACAGACGGCATTGTTTGGATTAGATATAAGGAAGTGGAAACGTGTCACATGACGCGCTGAACCAATCACGTTCTCAGAAATCAACAACAGCCAATGAGATTTCACGGTTAGCATCAAACCCGCCTTTGTATTTCCACGATTGGTTGCTGATACAAATGAAACTATCAGGATTGGTTGCGATAACGTTGTGTTAGAGAGAGAGACCAATCCAGTGATACCCGGCATGACCCGGTCCAGACGAAAGAAAGGCTGCGAGACGTTGCGAAAAGATGCTAACTTTTGGTGATTTTAGGAAGAATCTACAGACGCAAACAGACTAAATGAAGTAAAATAAACATCTAAATGCGTATTTTTGATGTTTTATTTCCACTAGTATGAAAGAAGACATGTTATGGAAGCAAACTAGCACAAAATCTCAAATTTGACCAGGGCGTTGAAAAACGATGTTTTCACCTACCGTGTCTCCCCTTAAGAGAGTCATTGTTACTCCCGCCGTTTACCCGCGCTTCATTGAATTTCTTCACTTTGTCAATTTCTCAGCCGAGGCTGGACTTTGCCATTTTCCCACCTTAAGAGAGTCATTGTTACTCCCGCCGTTTACCCGCGCTTCATTGAATTTCTTCACTTTGTCAATTTCTCAGCCGAGGCTGGACTTTGCCATTTTCCCACCTTAAGAGAGTCATTGTTACTCCCGCCGTTTACCCGCGCTTCATTGAATTTCTTCACTTTGTCAATTTCTCAGCCGAGGCTGGACTTTGCCATTTTCCCACCTTAAGAGAGTCATTGTTACTCCCGCCGTTTACCCGCGCTTCATTGAATTTCTTCACTTTGTCAATTTCTCAGCCGAGGCTGGACTTTGCCATTTTCCCACCTTAAGAGAGTCATTGTTACTCCCGCCGTTTACCCGCGCTTCATTGAATTTCTTCACTTTGTCAATTTCTCAGCCGAGGCTGGACTTTGCCATTTTCCCACCTTAAGAGAGTCATTGTTACTCCCGCCGTTTACCCGCGCTTCATTGAATTTCTTCACTTTGTCAATTTCTCAGCCGAGGCTGGACTTTGCCATTTTCCCACCTTAAGAGAGTCATTGTTACTCCCGCCGTTTACCCGCGCTTCATTGAATTTCTTCACTTTGTCAATTTCTCAGCCGAGGCTGGACTTTGCCATTTTCCCACCTTAACACTAGCAGCGCCAAGCATTTGAAACTTACCAGCATAGCTAGGGGGTGGGTCAAATGCCCCCGCAGTCTTTAGAATGGGAGGCTGTTATTGACACACAATGGCCGCTAGATGGCGCTCGTGTGTGTGTTTGTGACACCAAATGAATGAATTCCATGTTTACTCAGGCCCGGTCGGATTTAGCCAAGCCGCTGGGGTAGGCTTGTGTTGCAGTTTTACCACATTAGTTATTATTTTGGGAATTTGAGCAGAAAGGCATTTTTCTTAACATGTATTATGATATATAGATATATATTATACTAAATAAATATATAATATTTGGGAGGGTTTTTATCGCATTGGGGGGATTTGGAGCACTCGTTGGGGCTGCAGCACCAATCTGGTAATCCGGCTTGTTTACATCCGGACGTGACGTATGTAGCAACATTCTGTGGAGGGCAGTAATAGTTGCATCGACACTGGCCGTAAGAAGAAGTGATTGAATACATTTTCCGCATGTTTGTTGTATTCTATTTGACATGTTCCTTTGCCTCATTTAGCACCAGCTGCAACAATCTCCTCCAAATCCGTTCTCTCCGTTAGCAGGGCTAACGTTGCACTCAGTAGCTTGTGCTTATTAGCTAGGTTTGGTAAAAAGCTTGTGCAGTGGAGGGGTTCTTTTGGGGGAATTATTGGATTATGCCAGCTAACGTTAGTTCCCAAGCTTGTTTGATAACTATTCGATGCAGTCTGCCAGGCTAGTGCCTGTCGCCGTCATGAATGAGACGGCCTAGTTTATATACGGCCCCAGCTTTTGTTTGCTTTTTACTTCAAATTAACGTTTTTGTGTTTTGGGGCCAACTCTTAAAATAATATAATACGGCATGCATAGCTAGCGAGAGATATTGCCCCCCGCATCATTTTTGCAACTTTGCAACTGCTTGCTTGCTAGCTAGCTTAGCTAGCCTAACGTTGGGTGTATGAAACTGGATTGTGAACAATTGCACAACCCTCATCCCACGATGGAGGCTATCAACTGGGCTTGGGACTTTGCCTCTCATCGCTAACTGGAAACTGTCCCGGTTGAGCTAATGGTAGGTAACGTTAGCTAGCTCAAACAGTTTTTTATTAGGCTATTATTAGCCTATCCAACCAATGTGATTTAGTTGTAGTATACTGTTGTATGGGTGGGGGTTGCAGAGGGCTACAAACAAGAGTGTGAGGCAGCTCTGTAGGTCATTGAAGGCTATATATTATTATGATATGGTTGATAATAGTGAAGAACATGTGCAAGTTGTGTGTCATAAAATGTAAAAAAAGTACACATCAGCTTATCACAGAGTTGGCTGTAATATAAGGTTGCCCCCTGTCCTTTGACATTCGCTACCCGCAGACAGACGGCATATTTGCATGTCAATGTATGCTCAAACTAATTTGAATTTCGTGGGGGTTGGGGGGGTTAGTTAGGGTGAGGAAAACGATGCGCGGTCTCTTTAGCCCTGAGACCATCAGGCAGGCAGCTCAGGAAGGCTATATATTAGTATGATATTATGTCTAATAATACATTTGTTGAAAGTAACGAGAATTACATGCCCACAAAACAGAGATAGGACACGAACATTACAGTTGATAATAGTGAAGGACAAGTTGTGTCATAACATTTGGAATCTCTATCTTATTTTCGTTGTAGATGGAATCAAACCAAAAAATGCGAATTTTGAACCGGCTCTCCCCTACCTACACCGAGACCAATTAAATTGTGTGATAAGTGATACGATGATAGGCCTATAAAAACATACATGTTCAAATAAAATGCCAGATCAGATGCCACATAAACTAAAGTAAACATCATCTTATTGCCACCCCTGAAAAATGCCTTGCCAACCCAGTTGCCACCCTAAGTGTAGGCAATTAATCTTTATTTTTTATTTTTATGTTGATTGTAAATGTTGGTGATATTTCTCCGTAGTTCATGTAAACGTTTTACTCACCAGTTTACAATTAACTTTGCCCTAAATAGAGAAAAAAATGGTTGCACCCGTGACCCGCCCACCTGACTGACCTGCAGAAACCACAACAATACTAAGCTAACGTTACGTGGTGACTGGAGCGATCCTCACTACCACAGCATATTTCCAGAGTGAGTCAGGTAAGCAAGCTATAATTTGTTTGTTGTTGCTTTATGTTTAAAATGTTCAAATGTTCTGTCAAGTTTGACAATGTGAAATATGTGATAGAGCTCAACCACATGACTATTGTTATTGTATGACATGAGTTATTCTAAACTCTTTGGCTTACATACTGAAGCGGGGGGGGAATCTAGCTTCACATCAACTAGCTAGCTAGCACTAGTGAAATGAGACAACTGTTTCCCTCAGCGTGCGCTGTTGTCAAATGGTAGCCTGTAATGAAATGAGACCATCATGGTTTTCCTCAGCTAGGCCTATTTGCATGTCAATGTAAACCCGTGGGGGTTGGGGAGGGCTACAAGGTATGGCTTTTGGTTAGCCTACAGCCCTACCAAGAAATGTTAGTTCTGCTTCATTCCCACAGCAATTTTCTATAGGGAGGCTTTAGCGGCTCTCAACCTCAAGTACAAACCCTTCTCTACATGGCCGCTCAGAAGATCTACAAGTCCAACTGGGCAGCCAGGGTCCGTGCCACAGTGGTGTGGATGAAGACGCCCCACAAGGCCAAAGTGGTCTTGAAGGAGAAGCAGCAATTGCTCAGTGAGATCACATCTCAGTACATTCTTTTGATTATAGATGCATGATTGAAAAATGAATGATATTAAAGTGTAATGCTAATTTATCGTTTTTTGAATCATGCTTTTTATTATTTTGTCATTAAAGATAACAGCAACATACAATATGTTATTCACTCAGTTAGGCTATACGAAAATTAATGCTAGTAAATTGATAGATTTTGGGTGACTAATTTTGTTTGTGTGTGATTTGTTTGTGTTTTCCTGTCAGTTGGACCCACAGCTCAGGAAGTAGGTGGAGAAGGACAGAGTCAACAGCATGGACACAGGGGACTTCAGGAAGGCAGAGGAGTTTGTGGAGCCGATGCGTGTGCTGCACACATCCACACTCTGTGTCTCCAGTGAAAGAAACCATACCTGTGGCCAGATCATTCCAATCCTCTAAAAGTTGCAGGCCCATTACACTGTGCGCCAGGGGGACTCTGCCCAGCTAGCAGATCATGAGTGGGCAGCCAGCGGCCCGCTGACGACCAACTCGGCGGCCCTACGTCCTCCGTCAGTGCGTTGGTGGCTTGCTGCTCACACTGCACCACCCTCCCCACACACTGCATGCTAATGCACTCTATACGTTGCTATGCTAATGCATGTAATATTGCTAATAATGCATTCAATAAATGAGAACAGATGTGTGAACTTTTTTTTAATTTTATTTAAAGTAGCACATCAATATAACAGATTAATGCAATACTCGTAAGAGGAGACAGGTACAGTAAAGAAAATGTTCAAAAGCAGCATAACGAACATACAGTACATAACATATATCAGCATACATATAGTACACTATGAACAGCATATGACATTATGGAGATGGACACTAGACATATGGTAGGCTATATAAATACTCTAGACAGATGGCATGTACAGTAACAATCAATAGTTTGGACACCTTCTCATCCAGTTGAATGCAAAGGTGTCCAATCTTTTGACTGGTACTGTAACTGTACACAACTGTGCACACAACTCAGGTGTACAGTAGTCTGATGGCTGTACAACAAAAGCAGAATAACCTGGGGGGTTGTGTGTAGTCAAGACGTCATGGCCGATCTAAAACACAGAATTCAAAATAAATTTGACTTTGTAAATGGCTGAAAGAATTGGTCTTTGATAAGTATATATAATTAAAAAAATGTGAACAGGTCAGAAAAAACAAACACCAACCATAAGAACTGGCGTCGCATGCTGTGGTTTGTGGACGATGTGGCGTGGAGTCCCATGTTCGGGCCCCAAGGTAGGTGGTCTAAAATAAGATAAAAAATAATATTAAGATAAAGTAGGTGGTCTAAAATAATATTTAAAATAATATTAAGATAAAGTCTAGACCAAGTGCCCGGCTATAGAGTACCTGGTCTGCACGTATTCATGGGTTTCAAATGTAGTCCTAGACCTGCCGGACCAACACAGGTGTTTCAAATTAATGAATTAGTTCTACTGCATAAGATAAATTGAAACACCTGTGTTGGTCCCCAATATGGCAGGTCTAGGACTACATTTGAAACCCATGAATATGCTGGTCTGTGCTAATCTTCACTGTTCTGTGCTAGTATAACAGTAACATCCTGGTTCTACTCTGGTCTCCATACCTGTTCTCTGTACTGGTCCTCATGTCTCCTCTCGCCCTTCGCCTGCATCATCACCTCAAGTTTTTCCCAGTTTCTGGCACCTTCCAGTTTGGATGTGCCAGAGCCCATAGGCCACCTGGGCTGGAGGGAGAGACAGGACAATTAACCAAGTGAAAGAGACAGAAATACTGCACACAGAAGAGACATTGATATGACTGTCCAGCCTGTGATAGACATCTGAAGTTTTGCAGAATCTAATAAGATGGCTAATTTTAGCAATAATAGCTTAGCTAGCTAGTAGGGCCAACTGCCTACCTAGCACAGCCTACTCATTGACCAAATGAACATGGGAACTTTCACAGACGTTGCCAGAGCATTTGGGACAGTTAGCTATTCTGTTCTCTCTCAAAATGATTAAAGATTGGCTTATAGCCAATCAGACGACGATTACATTGACAAAACTGTAGCTAGCTAACGTTAGCCGAGATGAATTTGCGTCAGGCAGCCTAATGGTGGCCAACGAACAAAGGCCCTCCACAACGCCTCACAAAAGTTCAAGAAACGGTCACAACTGAAATGTTTCAAAGTTGCCAACTCAACGTTACAATTACCACAAAAAGCAGAATGTATAACACTCATGGCGACAGAGTAATTTTAGCACTAGCCTAAGCACTAGCCTAGGTATGCTGCTAACGTTGGAGATGAAGTAAACATGGAGATGTTACAACGCCTGTTGCTCATAGCACTAGTGCTTATTCATGTATATTGTCCTCTTATTTCGGTTATTTCAGTTATAATATTTCAGTTATTCAGTCCCTCATCACCTTTGCGCTAGCTCGCTACCTAGCTCGCTAGCTAGCTCGCACTCCACTGGAGAGTAAACAAACAGTGCGCCCCACAATGCACAGCGCATCTGACTACGGGTCTTTTTTTAGGTCAAACATGTTGCGTCCGTCCGAGAACGGGCGGTTTCACACAACTGGAGCTTCCTAGAAATCGGTTGTGACCGCTCCGAAAACACCTCTTCAGGAGGGTCTCGGAGCGGCTGTTTTAGTGCACACTTGTCTGCGATTGTTGTGTTCACACAGGCCCATACAGAGCGCTCTCGGGCCCAAAGCTCGTTTGGTGCGCACAAACTGTGTTCGGAATCGCTCCCTATTCACTATATTGAACTATATAGGGCGTCAGCCATTTTGGGCTGAACGAGGGAGCGATTCCGAACACAGCTTATGAAACCACCCTAAGTTACTCCCTTTACGCACAAATATAATGAGCGGATATTTATTCTTGATAAGTTCATGAGGTAACTTACAGTAGGATTGATCATTTTGTGTGCATAAACAGTGGCTAAGCATAAAACATAAACACACAGAGCTAGCTAACATACAGTGCTAACATAAACAGTGCTAGCTAACATAAGCAGTCGGCAACATTACAGTAACGTCAACATTACGGGTAAGAATGGGCTAATGTTAGCGAAGCTAGCCAAACTTACATCATCGACGAGATCCAAATTGTTGTCACGTCTCTAAATCCCCCAAGCTCCTCTTCTGATGAGCTGGACTCAAATACAGCCTCTAAAACCTCAACACATCTCCTGTTTTTGTGTTTGTTTGCTCATTTTATCTTCTCCGGTAGCCTAAGTTCATTCAGGTAACGTTAGCCCAGCCGGATTCAAAACATCCTCCCTAGTTGTTTGCAAACCACATGGCACAGTTTTATCCAATGGGGGGCTCTCTTGATAGAAAGTGGTGTATAATGTGGATGGTCATTGGTTTATTATGTCTGAGACTGATAGACAGCTGAATCCATGGGGAAAGCGCCAACCAATGGAGATTCAGAGAAGGCGGCGTAGGCCTTCAGGAACCAATCATAAACGCTGTAAATCTCAAGACACGAAACAGACGTCTTATACACAAAACAACGGTGTAAAATTATGTATATGATTTCTGTGCGTGTTGATATGGCGGAAAAATCTATAAAAACGTACGACGCCACCGCGGGCGCAGACTCCAGAGGGATAAAGCACAGTTCTTTTTACTCACACCAATGCTCCTATATAATTATAATTATATTATACTCCCAGTTATATTATATATTTGCTTTGTCCAGATTGCCAGTTGAACAAAAACGATCCAAGTGCCAAGTGCAACATTGTAACATATTATTCCCTGAACCAATGCAAACGGTCTAGAGGGTTGAATAGCCTGCACCCCTAGTAATTTTGCATTCATTCAATAGCCTACATAAGCATTCACATCCATAAACATAAGGCTGTGTTTTCAAGACATTCACAGCATTTCAAAATTCAACATTTGCATCATAGACTATTGAGTGCTATTCGTTTGAAGACATTTGACCTGTGTTGAGCTGATAGCATACGTTTTGAGATTAAACATAGTTTTATCTAAATGAGCCATTGTGTGAGTTTAACCTTTTGCATTCATTGTTGAAATCACATATAGTCTACCACAAAAATATTATTGCTGTGCACATTCTTATATCCATATGTAAGGATGGATTATTCATTCAACCTTGATTCCTATAAAAAAAAAACATATTGATGAACCTAGGCGACATCTGCTGGGAGAAAGTAGCATTGCAGCCTTCAGGTCAGGTAAAAAAAGATGGCTGACCGGCTTTTAGCCAGAATACACTAAAAAAATGACCAAACTACCTTTTCCTGGTGGGATTTCGAAGTTTCAAAAACACTGACACGTAAAACGCACATATCTAGGAAAAGTCATGAAAGCAGGGCGCTGTAACTTGAACGGTTGCAGAGAATTATTTTTTAATGTAGTTGCATGGGTCACCTTGACCCACCCTCAGCTATTCTAGTGTTAAGAGAGTCATTGTTACTCCCGCCGTTTACCCGCGCTTCATTGAATTTCTTCACTTTGTCAATTTCTCAGCCGAGGCTGGACTTTGCCATTTTCCCACCTTAAGAGAGTCATTGTTACTCCCGCCGTTTACCCGCGCTTCATTGAATTTCTTCACTTTGTCAATTTCTCAGCCGAGGCTGGACTTTGCCATTTTCCCACCTTAAGAGAGTCATTGTTACTCCCGCATGGAAATTTGTGGCCCTGGTCATCCCTATAACTTAAAGACTTTGGAGCTCTTTCCTTCTCTCTCTCTCCCTCCAGACCTCTGCTGAAGGGGGGAGAATGCTCTCTCCTTCTCTCTCTCTCCCTCCATACCTCCAGCCCTCTGCTGAAGCGGGGAGAATGCTCTCTCCTTCTCTCTCTCTCCCTCCATACCTCCAGCCCTCTTCTGAAGGGGGGAGAATGCTCTCTTCTTCTCTCTCTCTCCCTCCAGCCCTCTTCTGAAGGGGGGAGAATGCTCTCTCCTTCTCTCTCTCTCCCTCCAGACCTCTGCTGAAGGGGGGAGAATGCTATCTCCTTCTCTCTCTCTCCCTCCATACCTACAGCCCTCTTCTGAAGGGGGGAGAATGCTCTATCCTTCTCTCTCTCTCCCTCCAGCCCTCTTCTGAAGGGGGGAGAATGCTCTCTCCTTCTCTCTCTCTCCCTCCAGCCCTCTTCTGAAGGGGGGAGAATGCTATCTCCTTCTCTCTCTCTCCCTCCATACCTCCAGCCCTCTTCTGAAGGGGGGAGAATGCTATCTCCTTCTCTCTCTCTCCCTCCATACCTCCAGCCTTCTTCTGAAGGGGGGAGAATGCTCTCTCCTTCTCTCTCTCTCCCTCCAGCCCTCCAGACCTCTGCTGAAGCGGGGAGAATGCTCTCTCCTTCTCTCTCTCTCCCTCCATACCTCCAGCCCTCTGCTGAAGGGGGGGGAATGCTCGCTCCGTTCCTGAGCCGGGGCACCATCTCGGGGTTGAGGACGCAGCCCCTCGGCCTCCTCGTCCATTCCCTCATTGGAACCCAGTCATTGAGACTCTGCCCAATTTATAACCCGCCGATACGTGTTCGAAATAGTACAGACCGCTTCTCAGATTTACCCGGAGCCCAAAAAAATCCCGGGAAGAGGCAGCCCGGGATTCCCGGGTGAGGTCCCGGGGAGACGATTCTCTCCCGCCTATGGGGATTAAAGCAGTGCTTTATTTTCGCTGGTGCGGTTCCTCCCATATGTCGTTCTGTGGGTCCCCTCCACCGGGGACTTTGTCATTTTTGTCAATTTCTCAGCCGAGGCTGGACTTTGCCATTTTCCCACCTTAAGAGAGTCATTGTTACTCCCGCCGTTTACCCGCGCTTCATTGAATTTCTTCACTTTGTCAATTTCTCAGCCGAGGCTGGACTTTGCCATTTTCCCACCTTAAGAGAGTCATTGTTACTCCCGCCGTTTACCCGCGCTTCATTGAATTTCTTCACTTTGTCAATTTCTCAGCCGAGGCTGGACTTTGCCATTTTCCCACCTTAAGAGAGTCATTGTTACTCCCGCCGTTTACCCGCGCTTCATTGAATTTCTTCACTTTGTCAATTTCTCAGCCGAGGCTGGACTTTGCCATTTTCCCACCTTAAGAGAGTCATTGTTACTCCCGCCGTTTACCCGCGCTTCATTGAATTTCTTCACTTTGTCAATTTCTCAGCCGAGGCTGGACTTTGCCATTTTCCCACCTTAAGAGAGTCATTGTTACTCCCGCCGTTTACCCGCGCTTCATTGAATTTCTTCACTTTGTCAATTTCTCAGCCGAGGCTGGACTTTGCCATTTTCCCACCTTAAGAGAGTCATTGTTACTCCCGCCGTTTACCCGCGCTTCATTGAATTTCTTCACTTTGTCAATTTCTCAGCCGAGGCTGGACTTTGCCATTTTCCCACCTTAAGAGAGTCATTGTTACTCCCGCCGTTTACCCGCGCTTCATTGAATTTCTTCACTTTGTCAATTTCTCAGCCGAGGCTGGACTTTGCCATTTTCCCACCTTAAGAGAGTCATTGTTACTCCCGCCGTTTACCCGCGCTTCATTGAATTTCTTCACTTTGTCAAATACTCAGCCGAGGCTGGACTTTGCCATTTTACCACCTTAAGAGAGTCATTGTTACTCCCGCCGTTTACCCGCGCTTCATTGAATTTCTTCACTTTGTCAATTTCTCAGCCGAGGCTGGACTTTGCCATTTTCCCACCTTAAGAGAGTCATTGTTACTCCCGCCGTTTACCCGCGCTTCATTGAATTTCTTCACTTTGTCAATTTCTCAGCCGAGGCTGGACTTTGCCATTTTCCCACCTTAAGAGAGTCATTGTTACTCCCGCCGTTTACCCGCGCTTCATTGAATTTCTTCACTTTGTCAATTTCTCAGCCGAGGCTGGACTTTGCCATTTTCCCACCTTAAGAGAGTCATTGTTACTCCCGCATGGAAATTTGTGGCCCTGGTCATCCCTATAACTTAAAGACTTTGGAGCTCTTTCCTTCTCTCTCTCTCCCTCCAGACCTCTGCTGAAGGGGGGAGAATGCTCTCTCCTTCTCTCTCTCTCCCTCCATACCTCCAGCCCTCTGCTGAAGCGGGGAGAATGCTCTCTCCTTCTCTCTCTCTCCCTCCATACCTCCAGCCCTCTTCTGAAGGGGGGAGAATGCTCTCTCCTTCTCTCTCTCTCCCTCCAGCCCTCTTCTGAAGGGGGGAGAATGCTCTCTCCTTCTCTCTCTCTCCCTCCAGACCTCTGCTGAAGGGGGGAGAATGCTATCTCCTTCTCTCTCTCTCCCTCCATACCTACAGCCCTCTTCTGAAGGGGGGAGAATGCTCTCTCCTTCTCTCTCTCTCCCTCCAGCCCTCTTCTGAAGGGGGGAGAATGCTCTCTCCTTCTCTCTCTCTCCCTCCAGCCCTCTTCTGAAGGGGGGAGAATGCTATCTCCTTCTCTCTCTCTCCCTCCATACCTCCAGCCCTCTTCTGAAGGGGGGAGAATGCTATCTCCTTCTCTCTCTCTCCCTCCATACCTCCAGCCTTCTTCTGAAGGGGGGAGAATGCTCTCTCCTTCTCTCTCTCTCCCTCCAGCCCTCCAGACCTCTGCTGAAGCGGGGAGAATGCTCTCTCCTTCTCTCTCTCTCCCTCCATACCTCCAGCCCTCTGCTGAAGGGGGGGGAATGCTCGCTCCGTTCCTGAGCCGGGGCACCATCTCGGGGTTGAGGACGCAGCCCCTCGGCCTCCTCGTCCATTCCCTCATTGGAACCCAGTCATTGAGACTCTGCCCAATTTATAACCCGCCGATACGTGTTCGAAATAGTACAGACCGCTTCTCAGATTTACCCGGAGCCCAAAAAAATCCCGGGAAGAGGCAGCCCGGGATTCCCGGGTGAGGTCCCGGGGAGACGATTCTCTCCCGCCTATGGGGATTAAAGCAGTGCTTTATTTTCGCTGGTGCGGTTCCTCCCATATGTCGTTCTGTGGGTCCCCTCCACCGGGGACTTTGTCATTTTTGTCAATTTCTCAGCCGAGGCTGGACTTTGCCATTTTCCCACCTTAAGAGAGTCATTGTTACTCCCGCCGTTTACCCGCGCTTCATTGAATTTCTTCACTTTGTCAATTTCTCAGCCGAGGCTGGACTTTGCCATTTTCCCACCTTAAGAGAGTCATTGTTACTCCCGCCGTTTACCCGCGCTTCATTGAATTTCTTCACTTTGTCAATTTCTCAGCCGAGGCTGGACTTTGCCATTTTCCCACCTTAAGAGAGTCATTGTTACTCCCGCCGTTTACCCGCGCTTCATTGAATTTCTTCACTTTGTCAATTTCTCAGCCGAGGCTGGACTTTGCCATTTTCCCACCTTAAGAGAGTCATTGTTACTCCCGCCGTTTACCCGCGCTTCATTGAATTTCTTCACTTTGTCAATTTCTCAGCCGAGGCTGGACTTTGCCATTTTCCCACCTTAAGAGAGTCATTGTTACTCCCGCCGTTTACCCGCGCTTCATTGAATTTCTTCACTTTGTCAATTTCTCAGCCGAGGCTGGACTTTGCCATTTTCCCACCTTAAGAGAGTCATTGTTACTCCCGCCGTTTACCCGCGCTTCATTGAATTTCTTCACTTTGTCAATTTCTCAGCCGAGGCTGGACTTTGCCATTTTCCCACCTTAAGAGAGTCATTGTTACTCCCGCCGTTTACCCGCGCTTCATTGAATTTCTTCACTTTGTCAATTTCTCAGCCGAGGCTGGACTTTGCCATTTTCCCACCTTAAGAGAGTCATTGTTACTCCCGCCGTTTACCCGCGCTTCATTGAATTTCTTCACTTTGTCAATTTCTCAGCCGAGGCTGGACTTTGCCATTTTCCCACCTTAAGAGAGTCATTGTTACTCCCGCCGTTTACCCGCGCTTCATTGAATTTCTTCACTTTGTCAATTTCTCAGCCGAGGCTGGACTTTGCCATTTTCCCACCTTAAGAGAGTCATTGTTACTCCCGCCGTTTACCCGCGCTTCATTGAATTTCTTCACTTTGTCAAATACTCAGCCGAGGCTGGACTTTGCCATTTTACCACCTTAAGAGAGTCATTGTTACTCCCGCCGTTTACCCGCGCTTCATTGAATTTCTTCACTTTGTCAATTTCTCAGCCGAGGCTGGACTTTGCCATTTTCCCACCTTAAGAGAGTCATTGTTACTCCCGCCGTTTACCCGCGCTTCATTGAATTTCTTCACTTTGTCAATTTCTCAGCCGAGGCTGGACTTTGCCATTTTCCCACCTTAAGAGAGTCATTGTTACTCCCGCCGTTTACCCGCGCTTCATTGAATTTCTTCACTTTGTCAATTTCTCAGCCGAGGCTGGACTTTGCCATTTTCCCACCTTAAGAGAGTCATTGTTACTCCCGCATGGAAATTTGTGGCCCTGGTCATCCCTATAACTTAAAGACTTTGGAGCTCTTTCCTTCTCTCTCTCTCCCTCCAGACCTCTGCTGAAGGGGGGAGAATGCTCTCTCCTTCTCTCTCTCTCCCTCCATACCTCCAGCCCTCTGCTGAAGCGGGGAGAATGCTCTCTCCTTCTCTCTCTCTCCCTCCATACCTCCAGCCCTCTTCTGAAGGGGGGAGAATGCTCTCTCCTTCTCTCTCTCTCCCTCCAGCCCTCTTCTGAAGGGGGGAGAATGCTCTCTCCTTCTCTCTCTCTCCCTCCAGCCCTCTTCTGAAGGGGGGAGAATGCTATCTCCTTCTCTCTCTCTCCCTCCATACCTCCAGCCCTCTTCTGAAGGGGGGAGAATGCTATCTCCTTCTCTCTCTCTCCCTCCATACCTCCAGCCTTCTTCTGAAGGGGGGAGAATGCTCTCTCCTTCTCTCTCTCTCCCTCCAGCCCTCCAGACCTCTGCTGAAGCGGGGAGAATGCTCTCTCCTTCTCTCTCTCTCCCTCCATACCTCCAGCCCTCTGCTGAAGGGGGGGGAATGCTCGCTCCGTTCCTGAGCCGGGGCACCATCTCGGGGTTGAGGACGCAGCCCCTCGGCCTCCTCGTCCATTCCCTCATTGGAACCCAGTCATTGAGACTCTGCCCAATTTATAACCCGCCGATACGTGTTCGAAATAGTACAGACCGCTTCTCAGATTTACCCGGAGCCCAAAAAAATCCCGGGAAGAGGCAGCCCGGGATTCCCGGGTGAGGTCCCGGGGAGACGATTCTCTCCCGCCTATGGGGATTAAAGCAGTGCTTTATTTTCGCTGGTGCGGTTCCTCCCATATGTCGTTCTGTGGGTCCCCTCCACCGGGGACTTTGTCATTTTTGTCAATTTCTCAGCCGAGGCTGGACTTTGCCATTTTCCCACCTTAAGAGAGTCATTGTTACTCCCGCCGTTTACCCGCGCTTCATTGAATTTCTTCACTTTGTCAATTTCTCAGCCGAGGCTGGACTTTGCCATTTTCCCACCTTAAGAGAGTCATTGTTACTCCCGCCGTTTACCCGCGCTTCATTGAATTTCTTCACTTTGTCAATTTCTCAGCCGAGGCTGGACTTTGCCATTTTCCCACCTTAAGAGAGTCATTGTTACTCCCGCCGTTTACCCGCGCTTCATTGAATTTCTTCACTTTGTCAATTTCTCAGCCGAGGCTGGACTTTGCCATTTTCCCACCTTAAGAGAGTCATTGTTACTCCCGCCGTTTACCCGCGCTTCATTGAATTTCTTCACTTTGTCAATTTCTCAGCCGAGGCTGGACTTTGCCATTTTCCCACCTTAAGAGAGTCATTGTTACTCCCGCCGTTTACCCGCGCTTCATTGAATTTCTTCACTTTGTCAATTTCTCAGCCGAGGCTGGACTTTGCCATTTTCCCACCTTAAGAGAGTCATTGTTACTCCCGCCGTTTACCCGCGCTTCATTGAATTTCTTCACTTTGTCAATTTCTCAGCCGAGGCTGGACTTTGCCATTTTCCCACCTTAAGAGAGTCATTGTTACTCCCGCCGTTTACCCGCGCTTCATTGAATTTCTTCACTTTGTCAATTTCTCAGCCGAGGCTGGACTTTGCCATTTTCCCACCTTAAGAGAGTCATTGTTACTCCCGCCGTTTACCCGCGCTTCATTGAATTTCTTCACTTTGTCAATTTCTCAGCCGAGGCTGGACTTTGCCATTTTCCCACCTTAAGAGAGTCATTGTTACTCCCGCCGTTTACCCGCGCTTCATTGAATTTCTTCACTTTGTCAATTTCTCAGCCGAGGCTGGACTTTGCCATTTTCCCACCTTAAGAGAGTCATTGTTACTCCCGCCGTTTACCCGCGCTTCATTGAATTTCTTCACTTTGTCAAATACTCAGCCGAGGCTGGACTTTGCCATTTTACCACCTTAAGAGAGTCATTGTTACTCCCGCCGTTTACCCGCGCTTCATTGAATTTCTTCACTTTGTCAATTTCTCAGCCGAGGCTGGACTTTGCCATTTTCCCACCTTAAGAGAGTCATTGTTACTCCCGCCGTTTACCCGCGCTTCATTGAATTTCTTCACTTTGTCAATTTCTCAGCCGAGGCTGGACTTTGCCATTTTCCCACCTTAAGAGAGTCATTGTTACTCCCGCCGTTTACCCGCGCTTCATTGAATTTCTTCACTTTGTCAATTTCTCAGCCGAGGCTGGACTTTGCCATTTTCCCACCTTAAGAGAGTCATTGTTACTCCCGCATGGAAATTTGTGGCCCTGGTCATCCCTATAACTTAAAGACTTTGGAGCTCTTTCCTTCTCTCTCTCTCCCTCCAGACCTCTGCTGAAGGGGGGAGAATGCTCTCTCCTTCTCTCTCTCTCCCTCCATACCTCCAGCCCTCTGCTGAAGCGGGGAGAATGCTCTCTCCTTCTCTCTCTCTCCCTCCATACCTCCAGCCCTCTTCTGAAGGGGGGAGAATGCTCTCTCCTTCTCTCTCTCTCCCTCCAGCCCTCTTCTGAAGGGGGGAGAATGCTCTCTCCTTCTCTCTCTCTCCCTCCAGCCCTCTTCTGAAGGGGGGAGAATGCTATCTCCTTCTCTCTCTCTCCCTCCATACCTCCAGCCCTCTTCTGAAGGGGGGAGAATGCTATCTCCTTCTCTCTCTCTCCCTCCATACCTCCAGCCTTCTTCTGAAGGGGGGAGAATGCTCTCTCCTTCTCTCTCTCTCCCTCCAGCCCTCCAGACCTCTGCTGAAGCGGGGAGAATGCTCTCTCCTTCTCTCTCTCTCCCTCCATACCTCCAGCCCTCTGCTGAAGGGGGGGGAATGCTCGCTCCGTTCCTGAGCCGGGGCACCATCTCGGGGTTGAGGACGCAGCCCCTCGGCCTCCTCGTCCATTCCCTCATTGGAACCCAGTCATTGAGACTCTGCCCAATTTATAACCCGCCGATACGTGTTCGAAATAGTACAGACCGCTTCTCAGATTTACCCGGAGCCCAAAAAAATCCCGGGAAGAAGCAGCCCGGGATTCCCGGGTGAGGTCCCGGGGAGACGATTCTCTCCCGCCTATGGGGATTAAAGCAGTGCTTTATTTTCGCTGGTGCGGTTCCTCCCATATGTCGTTCTGTGGGTCCCCTCCACCGGGGACTTTGTCATTTTTGTCAATTTCTCAGCCGAGGCTGGACTTTGCCATTTTCCCACCTTAAGAGAGTCATTGTTACTCCCGCCGTTTACCCGCGCTTCATTGAATTTCTTCACTTTGTCAATTTCTCAGCCGAGGCTGGACTTTGCCATTTTCCCACCTTAAGAGAGTCATTGTTACTCCCGCCGTTTACCCGCGCTTCATTGAATTTCTTCACTTTGTCAATTTCTCAGCCGAGGCTGGACTTTGCCATTTTCCCACCTTAAGAGAGTCATTGTTACTCCCGCCGTTTACCCGCGCTTCATTGAATTTCTTCACTTTGTCAATTTCTCAGCCGAGGCTGGACTTTGCCATTTTCCCACCTTAAGAGAGTCATTGTTACTCCCGCCGTTTACCCGCGCTTCATTGAATTTCTTCACTTTGTCAATTTCTCAGCCGAGGCTGGACTTTGCCATTTTCCCACCTTAAGAGAGTCATTGTTACTCCCGCCGTTTACCCGCGCTTCATTGAATTTCTTCACTTTGTCAATTTCTCAGCCGAGGCTGGACTTTGCCATTTTCCCACCTTAAGAGAGTCATTGTTACTCCCGCCGTTTACCCGCGCTTCATTGAATTTCTTCACTTTGTCAATTTCTCAGCCGAGGCTGGACTTTGCCATTTTCCCACCTTAAGAGAGTCATTGTTACTCCCGCATGGAAATTTGTGGCCCTGGTCATCCCTATAACTTAAAGACTTTGGAGCTCTTTCCTTCTCTCTCTCTCCCTCCAGACCTCTGCTGAAGGGGGGAGAATGCTCTCTCCTTCTCTCTCTCTCCCTCCATACCTCCAGCCCTCTGCTGAAGCGGGGAGAATGCTCTCTCCTTCTCTCTCTCTCCCTCCATACCTCCAGCCCTCTTCTGAAGGGGGGAGAATGCTCTCTCCTTCTCTCTCTCTCCCTCCAGCCCTCTTCTGAAGGGGGGAAAATGCTCTCTCCTTCTCTCTCTCTCCCTCCAGACCTCTGCTGAAGGGGGGAGAATGCTATCTCCTTCTCTCTCTCTCCCTCCATACCTACAGCCCTCTTCTGAAGGGGGGAGAATGCTCTCTCCTTCTCTCTCTCTCCCTCCAGCCCTCTTCTGAAGGGGGGAGAATGCTCTCTCCTTCTCTCTCTCTCCCTCCAGCCCTCTTCTGAAGGGGGGAGAATGCTATCTCCTTCTCTCTCTCTCCCTCCATACCTCCAGCCCTCTTCTGAAGGGGGGAGAATGCTATCTCCTTCTCTCTCTCTCCCTCCATACCTCCAGCCTTCTTCTGAAGGGGGGAGAATGCTCTCTCCTTCTCTCTCTCTCCCTCCAGCCCTCCAGACCTCTGCTGAAGCGGGGAGAATGCTCTCTCCTTCTCTCTCTCTCCCTCCATACCTCCAGCCCTCTGCTGAAGGGGGGGGAATGCTCGCTCCGTTCCTGAGCCGGGGCACCATCTCGGGGTTGAGGACGCAGCCCCTCGGCCTCCTCGTCCATTCCCTCATTGGAACCCAGTCATTGAGACTCTGCCCAATTTATAACCCGCCGATACGTGTTCGAAATAGTACAGACCGCTTCTCAGATTTACCCGGAGCCCAAAAAAATCCCGGGAAGAGGCAGCCCGGGATTCCCGGGTGAGGTCCCGGGGAGACGATTCTCTCCCGCCTATGGGGATTAAAGCAGTGCTTTATTTTCGCTGGTGCGGTTCCTCCCATATGTCGTTCTGTGGGTCCCCTCCACCGGGGACTTTGTCATTTTTGTCAATTTCTCAGCCGAGGCTGGACTTTGCCATTTTCCCACCTTAAGAGAGTCATTGTTACTCCCGCCGTTTACCCGCGCTTCATTGAATTTCTTCACTTTGTCAATTTCTCAGCCGAGGCTGGACTTTGCCATTTTCCCACCTTAAGAGAGTCATTGTTACTCCCGCCGTTTACCCGCGCTTCATTGAATTTCTTCACTTTGTCAATTTCTCAGCCGAGGCTGGACTTTGCCATTTTCCCACCTTAAGAGAGTCATTGTTACTCCCGCCGTTTACCCGCGCTTCATTGAATTTCTTCACTTTGTCAATTTCTCAGCCGAGGCTGGACTTTGCCATTTTCCCACCTTAAGAGAGTCATTGTTACTCCCGCCGTTTACCCGCGCTTCATTGAATTTCTTCACTTTGTCAATTTCTCAGCCGAGGCTGGACTTTGCCATTTTCCCACCTTAAGAGAGTCATTGTTACTCCCGCCGTTTACCCGCGCTTCATTGAATTTCTTCACTTTGTCAATTTCTCAGCCGAGGCTGGACTTTGCCATTTTCCCACCTTAAGAGAGTCATTGTTACTCCCGCCGTTTACCCGCGCTTCATTGAATTTCTTCACTTTGTCAATTTCTCAGCCGAGGCTGGACTTTGCCATTTTCCCACCTTAAGAGAGTCATTGTTACTCCCGCCGTTTACCCGCGCTTCATTGAATTTCTTCACTTTGTCAATTTCTCAGCCGAGGCTGGACTTTGCCATTTTCCCACCTTAAGAGAGTCATTGTTACTCCCGCCGTTTACCCGCGCTTCATTGAATTTCTTCACTTTGTCAATTTCTCAGCCGAGGCTGGACTTTGCCATTTTCCCACCTTAAGAGAGTCATTGTTACTCCCGCCGTTTACCCGCGCTTCATTGAATTTCTTCACTTTGTCAATTTCTCAGCCGAGGCTGGACTTTGCCATTTTCCCACCTTAAGAGAGTCATTGTTACTCCCGCCGTTTACCCGCGCTTCATTGAATTTCTTCACTTTGTCAAATACTCAGCCGAGGCTGGACTTTGCCATTTTACCACCTTAAGAGAGTCATTGTTACTCCCGCCGTTTACCCGCGCTTCATTGAATTTCTTCACTTTGTCAATTTCTCAGCCGAGGCTGGACTTTGCCATTTTCCCACCTTAAGAGAGTCATTGTTACTCCCGCCGTTTACCCGCGCTTCATTGAATTTCTTCACTTTGTCAATTTCTCAGCCGAGGCTGGACTTTGCCATTTTCCCACCTTAAGAGAGTCATTGTTACTCCCGCCGTTTACCCGCGCTTCATTGAATTTCTTCACTTTGTCAATTTCTCAGCCGAGGCTGGACTTTGCCATTTTCCCACCTTAAGAGAGTCATTGTTACTCCCGCATGGAAATTTGTGGCCCTGGTCATCCCTATAACTTAAAGACTTTGGAGCTCTTTCCTTCTCTCTCTCTCCCTCCAGACCTCTGCTGAAGGGGGGAGAATGCTCTCTCCTTCTCTCTCTCTCCCTCCATACCTCCAGCCCTCTGCTGAAGCGGGGAGAATGCTCTCTCCTTCTCTCTCTCTCCCTCCATACCTCCAGCCCTCTTCTGAAGGGGGGAGAATGCTCTCTCCTTCTCTCTCTCTCCCTCCAGCCCTCTTCTGAAGGGGGGAGAATGCTCTCTCCTTCTCTCTCTCTCCCTCCAGCCCTCTTCTGAAGGGGGGAGAATGCTATCTCCTTCTCTCTCTCTCCCTCCATACCTCCAGCCCTCTTCTGAAGGGGGGAGAATGCTATCTCCTTCTCTCTCTCTCCCTCCATACCTCCAGCCTTCTTCTGAAGGGGGGAGAATGCTCTCTCCTTCTCTCTCTCTCCCTCCAGCCCTCCAGACCTCTGCTGAAGCGGGGAGAATGCTCTCTCCTTCTCTCTCTCTCCCTCCATACCTCCAGCCCTCTGCTGAAGGGGGGGGAATGCTCGCTCCGTTCCTGAGCCGGGGCACCATCTCGGGGTTGAGGACGCAGCCCCTCGGCCTCCTCGTCCATTCCCTCATTGGAACCCAGTCATTGAGACTCTGCCCAATTTATAACCCGCCGATACGTGTTCGAAATAGTACAGACCGCTTCTCAGATTTACCCGGAGCCCAAAAAAATCCCGGGAAGAAGCAGCCCGGGATTCCCGGGTGAGGTCCCGGGGAGACGATTCTCTCCCGCCTATGGGGATTAAAGCAGTGCTTTATTTTCGCTGGTGCGGTTCCTCCCATATGTCGTTCTGTGGGTCCCCTCCACCGGGGACTTTGTCATTTTTGTCAATTTCTCAGCCGAGGCTGGACTTTGCCATTTTCCCACCTTAAGAGAGTCATTGTTACTCCCGCCGTTTACCCGCGCTTCATTGAATTTCTTCACTTTGTCAATTTCTCAGCCGAGGCTGGACTTTGCCATTTTCCCACCTTAAGAGAGTCATTGTTACTCCCGCCGTTTACCCGCGCTTCATTGAATTTCTTCACTTTGTCAATTTCTCAGCCGAGGCTGGACTTTGCCATTTTCCCACCTTAAGAGAGTCATTGTTACTCCCGCCGTTTACCCGCGCTTCATTGAATTTCTTCACTTTGTCAAATACTCAGCCGAGGCTGGACTTTGCCATTTTACCACCTTAAGAGAGTCATTGCGTTACTCCCGCCGTTTACCCGCGCTTCATTGAATTTCTTCACTTTGTCAATTTCTCAGCCGAGGCTGGACTTTGCCATTTTCCCACCTTAAGAGAGTCATTGTTACTCCCGCCGTTTACCCGCGCTTCATTGAATTTCTTCACTTTGTCAATTTCTCAGCCGAGGCTGGACTTTGCCATTTTCCCACCTTAAGAGAGTCATTGTTACTCCCGCCGTTTACCCGCGCTTCATTGAATTTCTTCACTTTGTCAATTTCTCAGCCGAGGCTGGACTTTGCCATTTTCCCACCTTAAGAGAGTCATTGTTACTCCCGCCGTTTACCCGCGCTTCATTGAATTTCTTCACTTTGTCAATTTCTCAGCCGAGGCTGGACTTTGCCATTTTCCCACCTTAAGAGAGTCATTGTTACTCCCGCCGTTTACCCGCGCTTCATTGAATTTCTTCACTTTGTCAATTTCTCAGCCGAGGCTGGACTTTGCCATTTTCCCACCTTAAGAGAGTCATTGTTACTCCCGCCGTTTACCCGCGCTTCATTGAATTTCTTCACTTTGTCAATTTCTCAGCCGAGGCTGGACTTTGCCATTTTCCCACCTTAAGAGAGTCATTGTTACTCCCGCCGTTTACCCGCGCTTCATTGAATTTCTTCACTTTGTCAATTTCTCAGCCGAGGCTGGACTTTGCCATTTTCCCACCTTAAGAGAGTCATTGTTACTCCCGCCGTTTACCCGCGCTTCATTGAATTTCTTCACTTTGTCAATTTCTCAGCCGAGGCTGGACTTTGCCATTTTCCCACCTTAAGAGAGTCATTGTTACTCCCGCCGTTTACCCGCGCTTCATTGAATTTCTTCACTTTGTCAATTTCTCAGCCGAGGCTGGACTTTGCCATTTTCCCACCTTAAGAGAGTCATTGTTACTCCCGCCGTTTACCCGCGCTTCATTGAATTTCTTCACTTTGTCAATTTCTCAGCCGAGGCTGGACTTTGCCATTTTCCCACCTTAAGAGAGTCATTGTTACTCCCGCCGTTTACCCGCGCTTCATTGAATTTCTTCACTTTGTCAATTTCTCAGCCGAGGCTGGACTTTGCCATTTTCCCACCTTAAGAGAGTCATTGTTACTCCCGCCGTTTACCCGCGCTTCATTGAATTTCTTCACTTTGTCAATTTCTCAGCCGAGGCTGGACTTTGCCATTTTCCCACCTTAAGAGAGTCATTGTTACTCCCGCCGTTTACCCGCGCTTCATTGAATTTCTTCACTTTGTCAATTTCTCAGCCGAGGCTGGACTTTGCCATTTTCCCACCTTAAGAGAGTCATTGTTACTCCCGCCGTTTACCCGCGCTTCATTGAATTTCTTCACTTTGTCAATTTCTCAGCCGAGGCTGGACTTTGCCATTTTCCCACCTTAAGAGAGTCATTGTTACTCCCGCCGTTTACCCGCGCTTCATTGAATTTCTTCACTTTGTCAATTTCTCAGCCGAGGCTGGACTTTGCCATTTTCCCACCTTAAGAGAGTCATTGTTACTCCCGCCGTTTACCCGCGCTTCATTGAATTTCTTCACTTTGTCAATTTCTCAGCCGAGGCTGGACTTTGCCATTTTCCCACCTTAAGAGAGTCATTGTTACTCCCGCCGTTTACCCGCGCTTCATTGAATTTCTTCACTTTGTCAATTTCTCAGCCGAGGCTGGACTTTGCCATTTTCCCACCTTAAGAGAGTCATTGTTACTCCCGCCGTTTACCCGCGCTTCATTGAATTTCTTCACTTTGTCAATTTCTCAGCCGAGGCTGGACTTTGCCATTTTCCCACCTTAAGAGAGTCATTGTTACTCCCGCCGTTTACCCGCGCTTCATTGAATTTCTTCACTTTGTCAATTTCTCAGCCGAGGCTGGACTTTGCCATTTTCCCACCTTAAGAGAGTCATTGTTACTCCCGCCGTTTACCCGCGCTTCATTGAATTTCTTCACTTTGTCAATTTCTCAGCCGAGGCTGGACTTTGCCATTTTCCCACCTTAAGAGAGTCATTGTTACTCCCGCCGTTTACCCGCGCTTCATTGAATTTCTTCACTTTGTCAATTTCTCAGCCGAGGCTGGACTTTGCCATTTTCCCACCTTAAGAGAGTCATTGTTACTCCCGCCGTTTACCCGCGCTTCATTGAATTTCTTCACTTTGTCAATTTCTCAGCCGAGGCTGGACTTTGCCATTTTCCCACCTTAAGAGAGTCATTGTTACTCCCGCCGTTTACCCGCGCTTCATTGAATTTCTTCACTTTGTCAATTTCTCAGCCGAGGCTGGACTTTGCCATTTTCCCACCTTAAGAGAGTCATTGTTACTCCCGCCGTTTACCCGCGCTTCATTGAATTTCTTCACTTTGTCAATTTCTCAGCCGAGGCTGGACTTTGCCATTTTCCCACCTTAAGAGAGTCATTGTTACTCCCGCCGTTTACCCGCGCTTCATTGAATTTCTTCACTTTGTCAATTTCTCAGCCGAGGCTGGACTTTGCCATTTTCCCACCTTAAGAGAGTCATTGTTACTCCCGCCGTTTACCCGCGCTTCATTGAATTTCTTCACTTTGTCAATTTCTCAGCCGAGGCTGGACTTTGCCATTTTCCCACCTTAAGAGAGTCATTGTTACTCCCGCCGTTTACCCGCGCTTCATTGAATTTCTTCACTTTGTCAATTTCTCAGCCGAGGCTGGACTTTGCCATTTTCCCACCTTAAGAGAGTCATTGTTACTCCCGCCGTTTACCCGCGCTTCATTGAATTTCTTCACTTTGTCAATTTCTCAGCCGAGGCTGGACTTTGCCATTTTCCCACCTTAAGAGAGTCATTGTTACTCCCGCCGTTTACCCGCGCTTCATTGAATTTCTTCACTTTGTCAATTTCTCAGCCGAGGCTGGACTTTGCCATTTTCCCACCTTAAGAGAGTCATTGTTACTCCCGCCGTTTACCCGCGCTTCATTGAATTTCTTCACTTTGTCAATTTCTCAGCCGAGGCTGGACTTTGCCATTTTCCCACCTTAAGAGAGTCATTGTTACTCCCGCCGTTTACCCGCGCTTCATTGAATTTCTTCACTTTGTCAATTTCTCAGCCGAGGCTGGACTTTGCCATTTTCCCACCTTAAGAGAGTCATTGTTACTCCCGCCGTTTACCCGCGCTTCATTGAATTTCTTCACTTTGTCAATTTCTCAGCCGAGGCTGGACTTTGCCATTTTCCCACCTTAAGAGAGTCATTGTTACTCCCGCCGTTTACCCGCGCTTCATTGAATTTCTTCACTTTGTCAATTTCTCAGCCGAGGCTGGACTTTGCCATTTTCCCACCTTAAGAGAGTCATTGTTACTCCCGCCGTTTACCCGCGCTTCATTGAATTTCTTCACTTTGTCAATTTCTCAGCCGAGGCTGGACTTTGCCATTTTCCCACCTTAAGAGAGTCATTGTTACTCCCGCCGTTTACCCGCGCTTCATTGAATTTCTTCACTTTGTCAATTTCTCAGCCGAGGCTGGACTTTGCCATTTTCCCACCTTAAGAGAGTCATTGTTACTCCCGCCGTTTACCCGCGCTTCATTGAATTTCTTCACTTTGTCAATTTCTCAGCCGAGGCTGGACTTTGCCATTTTCCCACCTTAAGAGAGTCATTGTTACTCCCGCCGTTTACCCGCGCTTCATTGAATTTCTTCACTTTGTCAATTTCTCAGCCGAGGCTGGACTTTGCCATTTTCCCACCTTAAGAGAGTCATTGTTACTCCCGCCGTTTACCCGCGCTTCATTGAATTTCTTCACTTTGTCAATTTCTCAGCCGAGGCTGGACTTTGCCATTTTCCCACCTTAAGAGAGTCATTGTTACTCCCGCCGTTTACCCGCGCTTCATTGAATTTCTTCACTTTGTCAATTTCTCAGCCGAGGCTGGACTTTGCCATTTTCCCACCTTAAGAGAGTCATTGTTACTCCCGCCGTTTACCCGCGCTTCATTGAATTTCTTCACTTTGTCAATTTCTCAGCCGAGGCTGGACTTTGCCATTTTCCCACCTTAAGAGAGTCATTGTTACTCCCGCCGTTTACCCGCGCTTCATTGAATTTCTTCACTTTGTCAATTTCTCAGCCGAGGCTGGACTTTGCCATTTTCCCACCTTAAGAGAGTCATTGTTACTCCCGCCGTTTACCCGCGCTTCATTGAATTTCTTCACTTTGTCAATTTCTCAGCCGAGGCTGGACTTTGCCATTTTCCCACCTTAAGAGAGTCATTGTTACTCCCGCCGTTTACCCGCGCTTCATTGAATTTCTTCACTTTGTCAATTTCTCAGCCGAGGCTGGACTTTGCCATTTTCCCACCTTAAGAGAGTCATTGTTACTCCCGCCGTTTACCCGCGCTTCATTGAATTTCTTCACTTTGTCAATTTCTCAGCCGAGGCTGGACTTTGCCATTTTCCCACCTTAAGAGAGTCATTGTTACTCCCGCCGTTTACCCGCGCTTCATTGAATTTCTTCACTTTGTCAATTTCTCAGCCGAGGCTGGACTTTGCCATTTTCCCACCTTAAGAGAGTCATTGTTACTCCCGCCGTTTACCCGCGCTTCATTGAATTTCTTCACTTTGTCAATTTCTCAGCCGAGGCTGGACTTTGCCATTTTCCCACCTTAAGAGAGTCATTGTTACTCCCGCCGTTTACCCGCGCTTCATTGAATTTCTTCACTTTGTCAATTTCTCAGCCGAGGCTGGACTTTGCCATTTTCCCACCTTAAGAGAGTCATTGTTACTCCCGCCGTTTACCCGCGCTTCATTGAATTTCTTCACTTTGTCAATTTCTCAGCCGAGGCTGGACTTTGCCATTTTCCCACCTTAAGAGAGTCATTGTTACTCCCGCCGTTTACCCGCGCTTCATTGAATTTCTTCACTTTGTCAATTTCTCAGCCGAGGCTGGACTTTGCCATTTTCCCACCTTAAGAGAGTCATTGTTACTCCCGCCGTTTACCCGCGCTTCATTGAATTTCTTCACTTTGTCAATTTCTCAGCCGAGGCTGGACTTTGCCATTTTCCCACCTTAAGAGAGTCATTGTTACTCCCGCCGTTTACCCGCGCTTCATTGAATTTCTTCACTTTGTCAATTTCTCAGCCGAGGCTGGACTTTGCCATTTTCCCACCTTAAGAGAGTCATTGTTACTCCCGCCGTTTACCCGCGCTTCATTGAATTTCTTCACTTTGTCAATTTCTCAGCCGAGGCTGGACTTTGCCATTTTCCCACCTTAAGAGAGTCATTGTTACTCCCGCCGTTTACCCGCGCTTCATTGAATTTCTTCACTTTGTCAATTTCTCAGCCGAGGCTGGACTTTGCCATTTTCCCACCTTAAGAGAGTCATTGTTACTCCCGCCGTTTACCCGCGCTTCATTGAATTTCTTCACTTTGTCAATTTCTCAGCCGAGGCTGGACTTTGCCATTTTCCCACCTTAAGAGAGTCATTGTTACTCCCGCCGTTTACCCGCGCTTCATTGAATTTCTTCACTTTGTCAATTTCTCAGCCGAGGCTGGACTTTGCCATTTTCCCACCTTAAGAGAGTCATTGTTACTCCCGCCGTTTACCCGCGCTTCATTGAATTTCTTCACTTTGTCAATTTCTCAGCCGAGGCTGGACTTTGCCATTTTCCCACCTTAAGAGAGTCATTGTTACTCCCGCCGTTTACCCGCGCTTCATTGAATTTCTTCACTTTGTCAATTTCTCAGCCGAGGCTGGACTTTGCCATTTTCCCACCTTAAGAGAGTCATTGTTACTCCCGCCGTTTACCCGCGCTTCATTGAATTTCTTCACTTTGTCAATTTCTCAGCCGAGGCTGGACTTTGCCATTTTCCCACCTTAAGAGAGTCATTGTTACTCCCGCCGTTTACCCGCGCTTCATTGAATTTCTTCACTTTGTCAATTTCTCAGCCGAGGCTGGACTTTGCCATTTTCCCACCTTAAGAGAGTCATTGTTACTCCCGCCGTTTACCCGCGCTTCATTGAATTTCTTCACTTTGTCAATTTCTCAGCCGAGGCTGGACTTTGCCATTTTCCCACCTTAAGAGAGTCATTGTTACTCCCGCCGTTTACCCGCGCTTCATTGAATTTCTTCACTTTGTCAATTTCTCAGCCGAGGCTGGACTTTGCCATTTTCCCACCTTAAGAGAGTCATTGTTACTCCCGCCGTTTACCCGCGCTTCATTGAATTTCTTCACTTTGTCAATTTCTCAGCCGAGGCTGGACTTTGCCATTTTCCCACCTTAAGAGAGTCATTGTTACTCCCGCCGTTTACCCGCGCTTCATTGAATTTCTTCACTTTGTCAATTTCTCAGCCGAGGCTGGACTTTGCCATTTTCCCACCTTAAGAGAGTCATTGTTACTCCCGCCGTTTACCCGCGCTTCATTGAATTTCTTCACTTTGTCAATTTCTCAGCCGAGGCTGGACTTTGCCATTTTCCCACCTTAAGAGAGTCATTGTTACTCCCGCCGTTTACCCGCGCTTCATTGAATTTCTTCACTTTGTCAATTTCTCAGCCGAGGCTGGACTTTGCCATTTTCCCACCTTAAGAGAGTCATTGTTACTCCCGCCGTTTACCCGCGCTTCATTGAATTTCTTCACTTTGTCAATTTCTCAGCCGAGGCTGGACTTTGCCATTTTCCCACCTTAAGAGAGTCATTGTTACTCCCGCCGTTTACCCGCGCTTCATTGAATTTCTTCACTTTGTCAATTTCTCAGCCGAGGCTGGACTTTGCCATTTTCCCACCTTAAGAGAGTCATTGTTACTCCCGCCGTTTACCCGCGCTTCATTGAATTTCTTCACTTTGTCAATTTCTCAGCCGAGGCTGGACTTTGCCATTTTCCCACCTTAAGAGAGTCATTGTTACTCCCGCCGTTTACCCGCGCTTCATTGAATTTCTTCACTTTGTCAATTTCTCAGCCGAGGCTGGACTTTGCCATTTTCCCACCTTAAGAGAGTCATTGTTACTCCCGCCGTTTACCCGCGCTTCATTGAATTTCTTCACTTTGTCAATTTCTCAGCCGAGGCTGGACTTTGCCATTTTCCCACCTTAAGAGAGTCATTGTTACTCCCGCCGTTTACCCGCGCTTCATTGAATTTCTTCACTTTGTCAATTTCTCAGCCGAGGCTGGACTTTGCCATTTTCCCACCTTAAGAGAGTCATTGTTACTCCCGCCGTTTACCCGCGCTTCATTGAATTTCTTCACTCTTGTCAATTTCTCAGCCGAGGCTGGACTTTGCCATTTTCCCACCTTAAGAGAGTCATTGTTACTCCCGCCGTTTACCCGCGCTTCATTGAATTTCTTCACTTTGTCAATTTCTCAGCCGAGGCTGGACTTTGCCATTTTCCCACCTTAAGAGAGTCATTGTTACTCCCGCCGTTTACCCGCGCTTCATTGAATTTCTTCACTTTGTCAATTTCTCAGCCGAGGCTGGACTTTGCCATTTTCCCACCTTAAGAGAGTCATTGTTACTCCCGCCGTTTACCCGCGCTTCATTGAATTTCTTCACTTTGTCAATTTCTCAGCCGAGGCTGGACTTTGCCATTTTCCCACCTTAAGAGAGTCATTGTTACTCCCGCCGTTTACCCGCGCTTCATTGAATTTCTTCACTTTGTCAATTTCTCAGCCGAGGCTGGACTTTGCCATTTTCCCACCTTAAGAGAGTCATTGTTACTCCCGCCGTTTACCCGCGCTTCATTGAATTTCTTCACTTTGTCAATTTCTCAGCCGAGGCTGGACTTTGCCATTTTCCCACCTTAAGAGAGTCATTGTTACTCCCGCCGTTTACCCGCGCTTCATTGAATTTCTTCACTTTGTCAATTTCTCAGCCGAGGCTGGACTTTGCCATTTTCCCACCTTAAGAGAGTCATTGTTACTCCCGCCGTTTACCCGCGCTTCATTGAATTTCTTCACTTTGTCAATTTCTCAGCCGAGGCTGGACTTTGCCATTTTCCCACCTTAAGAGAGTCATTGTTACTCCCGCCGTTTACCCGCGCTTCATTGAATTTCTTCACTTTGTCAATTTCTCAGCCGAGGCTGGACTTTGCCATTTTCCCACCTTAAGAGAGTCATTGTTACTCCCGCCGTTTACCCGCGCTTCATTGAATTTCTTCACTTTGTCAATTTCTCAGCCGAGGCTGGACTTTGCCATTTTCCCACCTTAAGAGAGTCATTGTTACTCCCGCCGTTTACCCGCGCTTCATTGAATTTCTTCACTTTGTCAATTTCTCAGCCGAGGCTGGACTTTGCCATTTTCCCACCTTAAGAGAGTCATTGTTACTCCCGCCGTTTACCCGCGCTTCATTGAATTTCTTCACTTTGTCAATTTCTCAGCCGAGGCTGGACTTTGCCATTTTCCCACCTTAAGAGAGTCATTGTTACTCCCGCCGTTTACCCGCGCTTCATTGAATTTCTTCACTTTGTCAATTTCTCAGCCGAGGCTGGACTTTGCCATTTTCCCACCTTAAGAGAGTCATTGTTACTCCCGCCGTTTACCCGCGCTTCATTGAATTTCTTCACTTTGTCAATTTCTCAGCCGAGGCTGGACTTTGCCATTTTCCCACCTTAAGAGAGTCATTGTTACTCCCGCCGTTTACCCGCGCTTCATTGAATTTCTTCACTTTGTCAATTTCTCAGCCGAGGCTGGACTTTGCCATTTTCCCACCTTAAGAGAGTCATTGTTACTCCCGCCGTTTACCCGCGCTTCATTGAATTTCTTCACTTTGTCAATTTCTCAGCCGAGGCTGGACTTTGCCATTTTCCCACCTTAAGAGAGTCATTGTTACTCCCGCCGTTTACCCGCGCTTCATTGAATTTCTTCACTTTGTCAATTTCTCAGCCGAGGCTGGACTTTGCCATTTTCCCACCTTAAGAGAGTCATTGTTACTCCCGCCGTTTACCCGCGCTTCATTGAATTTCTTCACTTTGTCAATTTCTCAGCCGAGGCTGGACTTTGCCATTTTCCCACCTTAAGAGAGTCATTGTTACTCCCGCCGTTTACCCGCGCTTCATTGAATTTCTTCACTTTGTCAATTTCTCAGCCGAGGCTGGACTTTGCCATTTTCCCACCTTAAGAGAGTCATTGTTACTCCCGCCGTTTACCCGCGCTTCATTGAATTTCTTCACTTTGTCAATTTCTCAGCCGAGGCTGGACTTTGCCATTTTCCCACCTTAAGAGAGTCATTGTTACTCCCGCCGTTTACCCGCGCTTCATTGAATTTCTTCACTTTGTCAATTTCTCAGCCGAGGCTGGACTTTGCCATTTTCCCACCTTAAGAGAGTCATTGTTACTCCCGCCGTTTACCCGCGCTTCATTGAATTTCTTCACTTTGTCAATTTCTCAGCCGAGGCTGGACTTTGCCATTTTCCCACCTTAAGAGAGTCATTGTTACTCCCGCCGTTTACCCGCGCTTCATTGAATTTCTTCACTTTGTCAATTTCTCAGCCGAGGCTGGACTTTGCCATTTTCCCACCTTAAGAGAGTCATTGTTACTCCCGCCGTTTACCCGCGCTTCATTGAATTTCTTCACTTTGTCAATTTCTCAGCCGAGGCTGGACTTTGCCATTTTCCCACCTTAAGAGAGTCATTGTTACTCCCGCCGTTTACCCGCGCTTCATTGAATTTCTTCACTTTGTCAATTTCTCAGCCGAGGCTGGACTTTGCCATTTTCCCACCTTAAGAGAGTCATTGTTACTCCCGCCGTTTACCCGCGCTTCATTGAATTTCTTCACTTTGTCAATTTCTCAGCCGAGGCTGGACTTTGCCATTTTCCCACCTTAAGAGAGTCATTGTTACTCCCGCCGTTTACCCGCGCTTCATTGAATTTCTTCACTTTGTCAATTTCTCAGCCGAGGCTGGACTTTGCCATTTTCCCACCTTAAGAGAGTCATTGTTACTCCCGCCGTTTACCCGCGCTTCATTGAATTTCTTCACTTTGTCAATTTCTCAGCCGAGGCTGGACTTTGCCATTTTCCCACCTTAAGAGAGTCATTGTTACTCCCGCCGTTTACCCGCGCTTCATTGAATTTCTTCACTTTGTCAATTTCTCAGCCGAGGCTGGACTTTGCCATTTTCCCACCTTAAGAGAGTCATTGTTACTCCCGCCGTTTACCCGCGCTTCATTGAATTTCTTCACTTTGTCAATTTCTCAGCCGGGGCTGGACTTTGCCATTTTCCCACCTTAAGAGAGTCATTGTTACTCCCGCCGTTTACCCGCGCTTCATTGAATTTCTTCACTTTGTCAATTTCTCAGCCGAGGCTGGACTTTGCCATTTTCCCACCTTAAGAGAGTCATTGTTACTCCCGCCGTTTACCCGCGCTTCATTGAATTTCTTCACTTTGTCAATTTCTCAGCCGAGGCTGGACTTTGCCATTTTCCCACCTTAAGAGAGTCATTGTTACTCCCGCCGTTTACCCGCGCTTCATTGAATTTCTTCACTTTGTCAATTTCTCAGCCGAGGCTGGACTTTGCCATTTTCCCACCTTAAGAGAGTCATTGTTACTCCCGCCGTTTACCCGCGCTTCATTGAATTTCTTCACTTTGTCAATTTCTCAGCCGAGGCTGGACTTTGCCATTTTCCCACCTTAAGAGAGTCATTGTTACTCCCGCCGTTTACCCGCGCTTCATTGAATTTCTTCACTTTGTCAATTTCTCAGCCGAGGCTGGACTTTGCCATTTTCCCACCTTAAGAGAGTCATTGTTACTCCCGCCGTTTACCCGCGCTTCATTGAATTTCTTCACTTTGTCAATTTCTCAGCCGAGGCTGGACTTTGCCATTTTCCCACCTTAAGAGAGTCATTGTTACTCCCGCCGTTTACCCGCGCTTCATTGAATTTCTTCACTTTGTCAATTTCTCAGCCGAGGCTGGACTTTGCCATTTTCCCACCTTAAGAGAGTCATTGTTACTCCCGCCGTTTACCCGCGCTTCATTGAATTTCTTCACTTTGTCAATTTCTCAGCCGAGGCTGGACTTTGCCATTTTCCCACCTTAAGAGAGTCATTGTTACTCCCGCCGTTTACCCGCGCTTCATTGAATTTCTTCACTTTGTCAATTTCTCAGCCGAGGCTGGACTTTGCCATTTTCCCACCTTAAGAGAGTCATTGTTACTCCCGCCGTTTACCCGCGCTTCATTGAATTTCTTCACTTTGTCAATTTCTCAGCCGAGGCTGGACTTTGCCATTTTCCCACCTTAAGAGAGTCATTGTTACTCCCGCCGTTTACCCGCGCTTCATTGAATTTCTTCACTTTGTCAATTTCTCAGCCGAGGCTGGACT
>NW_028175931.1:0-2500 GCF_949987555.1 Borostomias antarcticus
AGTCAGATCGAGCAGAGGAGGGATGACCTGATGTAATGCTCCATGTTCTGGATCGTCCCACCACAGCGGAGCGGACCAGAACTGTTTGGGATCTGGGAGAGGAGGGGGGTTTGTGAAATAGGACTCGGGTTATGGCGGTGATGAGCTGGGGCTTTGGGCCCGGAGGTCCAGGGTGAGGGCCCGGTTCTGAACTAGGGAGAGAGAGACAGACAGACAGACAGACAGACAGACAGGCAGGCAGGCAGACAGACAGGCAGGCAGGCAGGCAGGCAGGCAGACAGACAGACAGACAGACAGACAGACAGGCAGACAGACAGACAGACAGACAGACAGACAGACAGAGTGATTTGGGCCGAGGAGCAGCTACAGCCGAGTGTTGTCTCAGTAATGGATCCGTTTCAACACCACAGTCAGACCCACTCCCTCCACACCAGACCCACTCCCTCCCACTCCCTCCACACCAGAACCACCAGACCCACTCCCTCCACACCAGACCCACTCCCTCCATACCAGACCCACCAGACCCACTCCCTCCACACCAGACCCACCAGACCCACTCCCTCCACACCAGACCCACTCCCTCCCACTCCCTCCACACCAGACCCACTCCCTCCACACCAGACCCACTCAGACCCACTCCCTCCACACCAGACCCACTCAGACCCACTCCCTCCACACCAGACCCACCAGACCCACTCCCTCCACACCAGACCCACTCCCTCCCACTCCCTCCACACCAGACCCACTCCCTCCACACCAGACCCACTCAGACCCACTCCCTCCACACCAGACCCACTCAGACCCACTCCCTCCACACCAGACCCACTCAGACCCACTCCCTCCACACCAGACCCACCAGACCCACTCCCTCCACACCAGACCCACTCAGACCCACTCCCTCCACACCAGACCCAGGCCCGGCAGAGACACCCGATACTGGACTTTAATCATCGTTAGGGCATATTTAGCTGGATATGATACCTCTGTGCGCGCACACACCCGCACTTACACACACACACACACACACAAACACACACACACACACACACACATACACACACACTCTCTCACACACTCACTCTCTCTCACACACACACACTTACTCTCTCTCTCTCTCTCTCAAATCACACACACTCTCTCTCTCACACTCACTCTCACACACTTACTCTCTC
This sequence comes from Borostomias antarcticus, assembly GCF_949987555.1. Classification (NCBI taxonomy): domain Eukaryota; kingdom Metazoa; phylum Chordata; class Actinopteri; order Stomiiformes; family Stomiidae; genus Borostomias; species Borostomias antarcticus. The sequence goes on from NW_028175931.1 coordinate 1,173, forward strand.
TCTCTCACACACTCTCTCTCTCTCTCTCTCTCTCTCTCTCTCTCACACACTCTCTCTATCACACACTCACACACGCAGACACTCTCTCTCACACACACACTCTCTCTCTCTCTCTCTCTCTCTCTCTCTCTCTCACATACTCTCTCACACACTCTCTCTCTCTCTCTCTCTCTCTCTCACACACACACTCTCTCTCTCTCTCTCTCTCTCTCTCTCTCTCTCTCTCACACACACACACACTCTCTCTCTCTCTCTCTCTCTCTCTCTCTCTCTCTCTCTCACACACACACACACACGGAGCTGTGTTTCTCCGAGGCCCCGGTGTGGAGCAGAGGTCGGAGCGAGGAGAGCAGAGGAAGGAATGTGCAGTCTGTACTCGAGCGCTACAACGCCACCGCCACAGCAGACTGGCTGCGCTGGAAAAGACTGTAACCTGAGAGGAGCGGGCGTGTCGGGTGTCGGGGCTGGAAGGTGGCGGGGTGGGGGGGGTGGGGGGGGTGGAGGGGTGGGGTGGGGGGGTGTTAGAGGGGTATGGCAGGGCAGGGGGGGGAGGACTGTAGAGAGAGCTGGACGCTCTGGAGGAGAGGGAGAGGGGAGCAGGAGCCGGGCTTTTCCGAGAAGCGTGGGACAGAGTGGCGGTGTCGGGTGTCACGCTCTGATTTCTGCCCATTCCGGATCGGATTTCTCCTCCAATCCCGCGCTCCCGAGCCACAGGGCGAGGTGGGTGGAGGAAGAGAGAGACCTTTGTGTTTTTTTTCATCTGGTCGTAATAAAAAACGGACTTCACAGCCCATCTGCACCGAACAGTTTTCTTTTCTTTTCTTTTCGTTTTTTTTTTTTTTTCCAATTAAAAGAGATAAACAAAAGAATGATTCATAGATTTCACACTAGTATTAGGTTTTATATTTTTTCCATCTCCGATTTAAGAAGAGTAAACAGCTTGAATACATCATGGAAAAAGAGTCATACTGTACTCCACTGTGCCGGCTCGCTGCTCCAGGAGGAACGGCTCTAAGAAAGAATCCAGTGTATTGATTCAGAGTAGGAAGGTCTGATTATATTTAAGAGTGGGATAAAAAGTTCCACTAACAAACCATATAAGGTCACTGTTTCCTTTATGTCAGGCTGTGGTTACCCAGCAACCCATGCGACGTCAGGGAGACGTTCAGATCATGTCTTAATAACATCCGGCGGTCCAGAACCCCGTTTGTACGTCTGCTGGACCGCCTCAATATCTGAACGTCTGGCTTGGACCCCTCTTAGACGTCTGTGGACGTGCAGAACAGGTTCAAAATCTAAACGTCTAAAAAAAACTTTCATTCTGGCTC
>NW_028175931.1:7500-13835 GCF_949987555.1 Borostomias antarcticus
CTCTCCTCCCTCTCTCCCTCCCTCCCTCCCTCCCTCTCCTCTCTCTCCCTCTCTCCCTCCCTCCCTCCCTCCCTCCCTCCCTCCCTCCCTCTCTCTCCCCCTCCCTCCCTCTCCTCCCTCTCTCTCTCCCTCCTGTAGTGGAGGATGTCCAGAATGTGCAGATCGTGTGTGTGTGGTGTCAGAAGGAAGGTGTGAAGCGCTACTCCCTCTGCATGGGCTCCGAGCTCAAGAGCTTCTGCAGTGAGAAGTGCTTCGCCGCGTGCCGACGGGCGTACTTCAAACGCAACAAGGTGAGACGTCCGAGCGCGGCGGGAAACAACAACTACCGCCTCCCGCAGTTCACATGGGGAGAGAGACGGACGATAGACCCACACAGACCCCCCCCCCTCCCACACACACACACACACACACACACACACACACACACACACACACAGGGTGTTTTATTTTGCGCCAGGTGTGCACACACAAACACTCACTTAAAATGTGAGAAGAGATCGCTGGCAGGTAAACAGACCCCCCTCAGGAACCGAACCCCCCCCCACCTCCCTGGTGAGGTCATGGCTGGATGGATTCATTTCAAATAACAAGAATTCAAAAAGGGCGGGGGGGGGGGGTGGTCTCACACATGGTGCTTCATAATGGAGCGCCAAGTATTGGGATAGCGGAGGGAGGGGTCAAAGTTCGCGGAGGACACTTAGTATCGGTTTCCTGCTAATGGAGGAAGGGCCGGTCATCAAGTTGCTCGGGTTCGACGGACAGGGAAGCTGTGGTGTTAGAGAAGCTCCTATGATCCGCGAAAGAAAGTCTTTTTCATCCTCCGTCGTGCCATGGATCTCCCCCTCTCTCCGAGGCGCGGGGCGTCAGGGGCGTCGCCTTCCCCCCCGCGTCCGTCGTTAGCGGCGAGCGCACGCACGGCGAGACGGAGAGGGAGGGCGAACTGAGAGACACAGTCGGCCTCCGCAACAAACGCTGTGGTTTTGGGGAGGAGGAGAGCCGGGCCCTGGGCCTGTCCCTGCTTGTCTGGAGAGGAAGGGCACAGGGGCCCGGGGCCCTTGGGGGGGGGGGGGGTGTCCACTTTCAGCGCATACCTTACCTGCAGCTGCCTCAAGTTTCGTAACTCAACGCCACTCGATGGGTCGCAGCGACGGGGGGGGGGGGGGTGCGCTCGGATCGTCTTACATGAATCGGGGGAGGAATTTCCTGAACGAACGCAGGCCGCTACACTATAAAGATTCGTCCTCCATCTTGTTTGTGAAATCAGTGTTATCTCACAACTCCACTACAATGACTCCCCTTTGTCTCAGTGACCAGGAAGCCACAGTTCCACAAACTCTACTACGTATTTACTGTAAACCCCCCCCCTGTGACGAGGTGAATTGTGAAGGATGTATTTCTGGTGCGATGGTTATGTATAGCTCAAATGTTATCGCTCAAATGTGTTTTTAATGACCAGAGAAGTCATGATGATTGAACGGAGGTACGACGCTACAGTTCTGTACATCACCAACAGGTGGCTTGATCAGTCATGATTAAACCGAATGTATTTAGCTGTGAATAGTGAGTGACGTGCGTGTGTGTGTGTGTGTGTGTGTGTGTGTGTGGTGTCCCCCCCCGCGCCCCCCAGGCCCGGGACGAGGACCTGCATGGGGACCGCTCTCCTCAGCACCCCCCCCACCCGGACGACTCCGCCAGACTGGTGCTGAAGATGAACAGCGGCGCCAGAGTAAGAACACACACTCGCTCGCACACTCGCTCGCACACTCGCTCGCACACTCGCTCACACACTCGCTCGCACACTCGCTCACACACGGTTTACACACTCGCTCACACACTCGCTCACACACTCGCTCACACACTCGCTTACACACTCGCTCGCACACTCGCTCACACACTCGCTCACACGCTCGCTCACACACTCGCTCACACACGGTTTACCCATTCGGTCACACACTCGCTCGCACACTCGCTCGCACACTCGCTCGCACACTCGCTCACACACTCGCTCGCACACTCGCTCACACTCTTACACACTCGCTTACACACTCGCTCGCACACTCGCTCGCACACTCGCTCGCACACTCACTCACACACTCGCTCACACACTCGCTTACACACTCGCTCACACACTCGCTCACACACTCGCTCACACACTCGCTCACACACTCGCTCACACACTCGCTTACACACTCGCTCACACACTCGCTCACACACGGTTTAAACAATCGGTCACACACTCGCTCGCACACTCGTTCACACTCTTACACACTCGCTTACACACTCGCTCGCACATTTAACGTTGCATTTAACGTAGGAAATTCAACATGGCCACGCTAAAACACTGAGGTTCAAGAGCCTTTCATGTACCTGAGGGGTGTACACAGGTACACGACGAGGCTTTGAACACACTTTCATATAAACTCACCACCTGGATTGGTACTTTAAAAACTCATCACATGTATTATACACCTGACATTTCTCCTCAGTGCTAATGCTAACACTCTGCTAAGTTGCTGTAGTTGAAATGCATTGTGGGTGTGTTATGTGGTTCTCCTCGGTGACTACCGCGCTGGTCTCTCTCCCCAGTCTCTCTCCCCCGCGCCCCAGGTGTGTGACTGGTGTAAACATGTCCGCCACACCAAGGAGTACCTGGACTTCGGCGCCGGCGAGGAGAGGCTCCACTTCTGCAGCACCAAGTGTCTGAACCAGTACAAGATGGACGTGTTCTACCGGGAGGCGCGTGCGGCGCTGACCAGCTCCAGCCCGGGCGGGGCCGGCGCCGGCGCCGAGGGGAAGACCGAGCCCGGCGCCGCGGGGGGCCAGAAGCTCCTCACGCCGGAGTCCTGGGGCCCCCAGAGGACTCTGTCCCCCAAGGGCCCCACGCCCATCCACGGCACGGCGGCCCCCACGTCCGTGTCGCCCTCAGAGGCCTCGTCCTCCTCCTCCAAGGTCCCCGTGGCGGGACTCCGCCCCCTGGAGCGGCACCTCCCCCTTCCTCCGCCGCCCCCCATGGAGGCGGGGCCCCGCCACTCGCCCCTCCCCCTTCGCCCGCACATGGAGCAGCACCCGCATCCGCCCCCGCCCCAAATCCCCCTCCCCTTCATCCGGCCGCCCCTCCACGCCCAGGGCCTGAAGAGCCCGCTCGCCGCCCACCCCCCCCGGCACCCCGGACCCCCCTCCAGCCCCATCCACCGCCCCCCCCACTCCCCCCACCTCCACCCCCCCTCCGCCTCCTCCATGAACCCCCCCGGACTCATGCACCCCTACCCGGGGGCCTACTTCCCCGGCCTGCACTCCCCCCCCATCAACATGATGCCCCGCGGCCCCGCCCCCTTCCCCCCCCCGATGATGAACTTTGGCATCCCCTCGTTTGGCCCCCTCCTCCCCCAGCCCACGGTTCTGGTGCCGTACCCCATCATCATCCCCTTCCCCGTCCCAATCCCCATCCCCATCCCCATCCCCGTACCCCACAGAGCCCCCCCGGATCCCCCCCCCGCCCACGGCGGGGTCATCCAGCCGGTACCAGAGGGGGCGGAACGGGGCCGGTCCAGGGGGGTCCGCCTCCCCTCTCCCGGGACCCCCGTCGCGGTTCGGACCTCCGTTCAGGGGCTTCCCTCCCCCCCCGGCCCCCACAGGAGGGACTCGGACTGGGTCAAGTCGGAGCGGCAGCACCCCTCGCCCGCGACCACGCCCCACAGCAGGGGGTCTTCCCCCGGGGGGCGCTATAACGGCCCCCCGGGGCCCGACGGCCCGGCGGACTCTAAGCCGGAGCTGCAGCCCCAGCAGGAGAGGCAGGTGATCCAGAGGCTGCTCCAGAGGACCCAGGTGAAGCAGGAGCTCAACCCCCAGGGGGTGGTGGACTTGTCTGGCCCCGGGGGGCCAGGGGGGCCAGGGGCCGGCCAGGGCGCCAGGGCGGGGCACTACGACGGTGTGAGACCGCCGGGGTCGCCGTCACGCGACGCCGCCGCCTACCACCGGGACTCAAACACCCCGCCCTCACACGCCACCCCCAGCCCCGGAGGGGCCACGCCTCCGTTCGACGACGCCTCCCCCGCCCAGATGTCCCCGGATGGGCTAAACCGGGCGACCTCATCCCTGGACCGCCCCCCCAGCCCGGACTCCTCCTCCTCCTCCTCCTCCTCCTCCTCCCAGCCCCCGAGAGAAGCCCCGCCCCCCGCCCCCGCCCTCAGCGAGCTGGAGGCCGTCAAGGAGAACAGCTGCGGCGTCGGCGGTGGCGTCAGCGACGCCCCCAACGCCGGCGGCCCACCGGATGACCCCCCAATCGCCGGCGGAGAGGGAGACGACCCCCACGTCCCGGACGAGGACCACGCCTACGCCCTGCCCACCGCTCCCAGGGCGACGCCCGCCACCGCCAACGCCACCGCGCTGCTCCTCCCCAAACTCAGAGACAAGGGGGCGTTGAGGACCCCGCCCGGCGTGGGGGGCGGGGACACGGAGCCGGCGCTGAAACGACGCTGCCTGCGCATCCGAGACCAGAACAAGTAAACAAAGATGGCGTAGGTGAGTGGTTCTCTGTTCCTGACTCAAGCTCCGCCCCTCTAACGATCGCTCTGCTCTGTTCTCTGGTTTTAATGTCACGCCGGTTGAAATGGCGGCTTGTGAGAAACATCAGAGCTCTTTAGAAGTGAGGGGCCCTCGAGTACCAGCAGGGAGGAAGCAGGGACATTTGTGCCCAGGGCCTCGTGGGTAATAGGGCAGGGTAATAGGGCGGGGTAATAGGGCAGGGTAATAGGGCAGGGTAATAGGGCGGGGTAATAGGGCAGGGTAATAGGGGGGTAATAGGGCAGGGTAATAGGGCGGGGTAATAGGGCGGGGTAAGAGGGCAGGGTAATAGGGCAGGGTAATAGGGCAGGGTAATAGGGGGGTAATAGGGCAGGGTAATAGGGCGGGGTAATAGGGCAGGGTAAGAGGGCAGGGTAATAGGGGGGTAATAGGGGGGTAATAGGGCAGGGTAATAGGGCGGGGTAATAGGGCAGGGTAATAGGGCAGGGTAATAGGGCAGGGTAATAGGGCAGGGTTATAGGGCAGGGTAATAGGGCGGGGTAATAGGGCAGGGTAATAGGGCAGGGTAATAGGGCAGGGTAATAGGGCAGGGTAATAGGGCAGGGTAATAGGGCGGGGTAATAGGGCGGGGTAATAGGGCGGGGTAATAGGGCGGGGTAATAGGGAGGGGTAATAGGGCGGGGTAATAGGGCAGGGTAATAGGGCGGGGTAATAGGGCGGGGTAATAGGGCGGGGTAATAGGGGGTAATAGGGGGGTAATAGGGCAGGGTAATAGGGCGGGGTAATAGGGGGGTAATAGGGGGGTAATAGGGGGGTAATAGGGCGGGGTAATAGGGCGGGGTAATAGGGGGGTAATAGGGGGGTAATAGGGGGGTAATAGGGCGGGGTAAGAGGGCAGGGTAATAGGGCAGGGTAATAGGGCGGGGTAATAGGGGTAATAGGTTAGACCGGTCACGTCTGTCGGAGAAGGAAACATGATTTCTAGTCAGGATGAAGGAAGAGAAAGATGAGAGGAGACTGGGAGGGAATCTACTGATGTAAACTGATTCTTTCTCACACACACACACACACACACATGGACGCACACACACACGCACACACACACACGCACACACGCACACACATGGACGCACACACACACGCACACACGCACACACACGCACACACGCACACACGCACACACATGGACGCACATACACACACACATACGCACACACACACACATACGCACACACACGGACATACGCACACACACACACACACACACACACACACGGCTGGCGTGAGTACGGGTCACACAGTGTGCGCGTGGCCGCTAAGCAGAATGGCGCCGTGGAGAGAAAATCCTGGTCATGTGTCCCTGGTCTGGGCTCTAGGGTTACAGAGGAGGAGGAGGAGGCGCGGGGGAGAGCAGAGGAGGGGCAGGGGAGGAGGAGCAGGGGAGAGCAGAGGAGGAGGCGCAGAGGAGGAGGCACGGGGGAGAGCAGAGGAGGAGGCGCAGAGGAGGAGGCGCAGGGGAGGAGGCGCAGGGGAGAGCAGAGGAGGAGGCGCAGGGGAGGAGGCGCAGGGGAGAGCAGAGGAGGAGGCGCAGGGGAGGAGGCGCGGGGGAGAGCAGAGGAGGAGGAGGCGTGGGGTAGAGCAGAGGAGGAGGCGCAGGGGAGGAGGAGCAGGGGAGAGCAGAGGAGGAGGCGCAGAGGAGGAGGCGCAGGGGAGGAGGCGCAGGGGAGAGCAGAGGAGGAGGCGCAGAGGAGGAGGCGCAGAGGAGGAGGCGCAGGGGAGGAGGCGCGGGGGAGAGCAGAGGAGGAGGCGCA
>NW_028175930.1:0-9036 GCF_949987555.1 Borostomias antarcticus
CCAAGAGAGGTGACTTGGAATCATGTACCTGCAAACCGGTCGTCATATTGCTGTCGGGCTTCGGCAAGACAACGTGATGAAGGTTTTCTGGGTAGTGAGGACCCGCCCGTCATGGAAGTAACGCAGCAAGCGTCATGCTGTCCTGTCAGACAGCAGTGCGCTAGCGTCAGACTATCACAGCTGCCTGGGTCATGTCAGCTGGAACATGTGGAACAGCTGGAATTGAAGCCCCTTAAAATATGCGTACAGGCTGGAACATCAGCGTAAAGATTGGAACATCATTGGAGCATGTCAGGCCTGGAGCGCACATGTAAAGATGAGTACATACGTGTCAAGATCGGAACATATGCGTCAAGATTGGAACATATGCGTCAAGATTGGAACATACGTGTCAAGATTGGAACATGTGTAAAGGCTGGAACATACATGTAAAGATTGGTACATACGTGTAAAGATTGGAACGTGTAAAGGCTGGAACATACATGTAAAGATTGGTACATACGTGTAAAGATTGGAACGTGTAAAGGCTGGAACATACATGTAAAGATTGGTACATATGTGTAAAGATTGGTACATACGTGTCAAGATTGGAACACGTGTAAAGATTGGTACATATGTGTAAAGATTGGTACACACGTGTAAAGACTGGAACACGTGTAAAGATTGGTACATACGTATACAGATTGGTACATATGTGTAAAGATTGGTACACACGTGTAAAGATTGGTACATACGTGTAAAGACTGGTACATACGTATAAAGATTGGTTCATACGTGTAAAGGTTGAATTGTGTAAAAGCAAGGAGACTGGAACATACTGTACGTGTCAAAGCTGGAACATGTGTACAGGCCAGAACATCGGTATAAATGTGGGAAAACCTCAGTGTTGTACTTTACAGTTCTACTGTAGAGTTCTACTGTAGAGTTCTACTGTAGAGTTCTAATGTAGAGTTCTCATGTAGAGTTCTAATGTAGAGTTCTACTGTAGAGTTCTACTGTAGAGTTCTAATGTAGAGTTCTACTGTATAGTTCTCATGTAGAGTTCTAATGTAGAGTTCTACTGTAGAGTTCTACTGTAGAGTTCTAATGTAGAGTTCTCATGTAGAGTTCTAATGTAGAGTTCTACTGTAGAGTTCTACTGTAGAGTTCTACTGTAGAGTTCAACTGTAGAGTTCTAATGTAGAGTTCTAATGTAGAGTTCTACTGTAGAGTTCTAATGTAGAGTTCTAATGTAGAGTTCTACTGTAGAGTTCTAATGTAGAGTTCTAATGTAGAGTTCTAATGTAGAGTTCTACTGTAGAGTTCTAATGTAGAGTTCTAATGTAGAGTTCTACTGTAGAGTTCTCATGTAGAGTTCTAATGTAGAGTTCTACTGTAGAGTTCTAATGTAGAGTTCTACTGTAGAGTTCTAATGTAGAGTTCTACTGTAGAGTTCTAATGTAGAGTTCCTCTTCTGCGGGCGTCAGGGTATTTCTATAAAAGGAGGAGTATCTTTTTCAGTATCTGTTCCAGATCCCCAGGGCTGTTTTAACCCTGAGAAAGAGAGATCTGACCCTTCACTTCTTCAAAAGTGTGTCTAAAATCACCTGTATCAGAATAAATATGTTTTTAATGCAATTTTTTGTCATTTTGGTTAAGAATAATAATCTGTATTATATTTACCTCCACCCCAGGGCGAGGGGTAATGTTTTTGGTGGCGTGTGTTATGGAGAGATATGCAGATGTTGTGGAGAGTAATCGTTTTATGGGGGGGGGAGACACTTCTCATATAAATGGTAAATGTACTGCACTTATATAGCGCTTTTCCACCTTAGCGGCACTCAAAGCGCTTTACAATGGCCTCTCATTCACCCATTCACACACACATTCACACACCAATGGCGGCAGCTGCCATGCAAGGTGCTAACCTGCTCATTGGGAGCAATTTGGGGTTAGGTGTCTTGCTCAAGGACACTTCGACATGTGGACAGTCGGAGCTGGGATTCGAACCTTCAATCATTGAACGACCCGCTCTACCAACTGAGCTACAGCCGCCCCATATATAGTATAGTATTTGTGGTCCACAATAAATCTAGACCTGACAGCCACAGTTAAGGAATCAAAGGTTCCCTAGGAACTACATGTGGGTCATTTTATGGACATGCCTATACATAAGCTTGGGGTAGCAATACAAAAACTGCAATTTCATAAAAAAAAGTATAAAAGATAATCAAAACAATTTATGGGATGATATAGAAAACATGTATTTTGAGGAAAAGCTGGAATATGAAATAACAGCTTTTCATTCCAAACATATTGCAAGAAAACAACCTCACCGGGTCCAGTTGGACCCACTCACGCATCTAAGGGTTAATGTAGTCAGGACACCAGAAGGAATGCTAACGCCATGGATTAATGCTTAAGAAAATAAAGGTGAATTGAGCCAATTCTTGTCCTCGTTTGTTGTTTCATGTTTTGTTTTGTGCTGCGTTTCCCCCAGAGAGAGAACATGCTGGAACATGTCTCTGGTTCATGGCCTTCAACCAACCTCCTCACCTCCAGAATAAACCCACGCTAGGTGTTGCGCCACTGTTTTATACAAGGATTTTAACAGCATAAACAAGCTGCTTAAAGAACTTTGTTACAAGGATATTTTTGAACTATTACTTTGAACACCTCGCCGTGCGTCGCCCTAGCCTGGGAGGAGGGGGGGGCTTTAGGAGAGAGGTGTGAGGCGCGGCCCCACTGCAGGGGGGCAGGGGGGCGCTCCGAAGCGCAGGGTGATCTATGCAGCGTTGATAGGGGCGACAGGAGGGCAGGTAGAGGGGTATTTCTGGAGACGCGCTGTCAGAAATCAACGACAGCTGACTCTAACCTTAACGCCCCCAAAGCTCACCTCCGACCGCATGCACGCACACACACACACACACACACACACACACACACACACACACACACACACACACACACACACACACACACTCTCTCTCTAGGTTCCGATCGTCATGGCAACGAGGATTAACAATGTCCCTGCTTCCTCTAGCTGTTCTGCAGTTTATACCCTTTATATACCGTCAGACCGCATCAAGTCAAACACACACACACAAACACACACACACGCACACACACACGCACGCACACTCATATATTTTCTATTCTCAATTCAAACTTAAACAGTACTTTTTGGTTGTGGAACGCTCGACTTGTAAAAGGAACCATTGAATAACGGATAAATGCGATGTTGAAAGAAAGTCGGTATCTCTCTTTTTCTCTCGTCCGTATCTCTCTTTTTCTCTCGTTCTGGGAGGTTAAAGAAAGTCGGTATCTCTCTTTTTCTCTCGTTCCGGGAGGTTAAAGCAATCACTGGCAGCTAAGGTATGTCGGCAATGGACCTTGAACACATGTCGTATTGTTGAATGCTTCTAACGTCTCCAACGGAATTAACTATTTTCTGAGGTATTTCTATGACGGTGGTTTGTAAAGATGTCTGACAACAGCCTTGTCCAAGGAGTAAGGAATGCACTCTGTATGAAACTGTGCCTATTCAGCGCTGGCCTCTTAAGTGGGGTCAGTTGGTCTATGGAAAGTCGACTCTTCTACAGAACAAATCTATATGTGGTTCCTATGGGGAGCGAACGGGGTTCAATGGAGTTTTAGAAACACTAGGTGGCAGTATGGAGCACCTCGGAGAACACGTCAACAAAAAAAAGAGTGTATTTTGTGTTCTTCTAGCGCGAGCTTTGCGATGACGTTTCACAAATATCTTCCTTGACCGTATGAGGTGATCGTCAGGGATCTCTTCATTGATTGGTCAAAATGTTTACCTACTTGGAACCAGGCCAGGTCCAGCCTGGCTTATGTGCGTGGCTGGCTTGTTTCTGTTCAGGACTGGTAGGACGGAAGCTAGTCAGGCCACTGAAAGAGCTGTGAATTGAAATTACATGAAATAATGTCTGATAAATTAAGATAGGTCTTGTCGCCTGGACACATCAGTTCCAATGCTTCCAATGCTAATCCAGCACAATAAGAGTGGGATAGCCAGTTAGCTCATGAGCTCACAACAACTAGCAGCAGCTTCCATAACATTAATGGTAGCGGTCGGTGGCTAAAGCAGTTACACTGATGATAACATAAAGTCCTCCCTACCGGGTCTTGAACCCCGGTCTCCTGGGTGGGAGTCCAATGCTCTGACCACTACTCTACTTGTGCAGTGGAGATCGGCGGGTTGGTTTTGGTGTCCTTCTTCCAGTCCCTAGTGTGGGTTGGGGTTAGAATAAGGGTTGGGGTTGGGACAGGATCCGACCTATATGGCAAGAGGTAAAGGTTGGAGTGAAAGGATGAACATGTGGATGTTTGGGGTATAGTCCCATAAATTCATCCCCACCAGGTCTTGAACCCTGGTCTCCTGGGTGGGAGTCCAATGCTCTCACCACTACTCTACTGCCTCCTGTGGTGCCAACAGAGAAATGCAGGCCAACATTGTCTGGAGTAACGGAGTAAGGGAGGGAGGGAGGGAGGGAGGGAGTGATAACCGGACGAACGCTATACTAGGTGCGCTGGCTTACAGCCACGCACAAAAAGAGTCTGACTGGTTGGCCCTTCCTTTCAGCGTACACAGCCAAGATGTCAACGGTGTTCGGGCTTGTGGGTGGAGAGGGTTGGACACACATTGTAGACAGCAGGCAAGCAGCGCAGCTGCAAAAGGTTCAAACCAAAATGGCATCAGAAGTAACCGGAACATGGAGGGTAAACACAATAACATGAAACAGTAGCTGCGTTTACGTGCCCACTTTTTTTCAATCTGATTTAATTCAATCCAATTTAAGATGTCGGGGCAACTGTTTACATGCAAGGTGATCTAATACGTTGTGGTGTTTATATGGGAGGTGATCTAATACGTTGTGGTGATTATATGGGAGGTGATCTAATACGTTGTGGTGTTTATATGGGATGTGATCTAACACGTGGTGGTGATTATATGGGAGGTGATCTAATACATGGTGGTGTTTATATGGGAGGTGATCTAACACGTTGTGGTGATTATATGGGAGGTGATCTAACACGTTGTGGTGTTTATATGGGAGGTGATCTAATACGTTGTGGTGTTTATATGGGAGGTGATCTAATACGTTGTGGTGTTTATATGGGAGGTGATCTAATACATGGTGGTGTTTATATGGGAGGTGATCTAATACGTTGTGGTGATTATATGGGAGGTGATCTAATACGTTGTGGTGTTTATATGGGAGGTGATCTAACACGTTGTGGTGATTATATGGGAGGTGATCTAATACGTTGTGGTGTTTATATGGGATGTGATCTAATACGTTGTGGTGATTATATGGGAGGTGATCTAATACGTTGTGGTGTTTATATGGGAGGTGATCTAATACGTTGTGGTGTTTATATGGGAGGTGATCTAATACGTTGTGGTGATTATATGGGATGTGATCTAATACGTTGTGGTGTTTATATGGGAGGTGATCTAATACGTTGTGGTGTTTATATGGGAGGTGATCTAACACGTTGTGGTGTTTATATGGGATGTGATCTAACACACGTTGTGGTGTTTATATGGGATGTGATCTAACACACGTTGTGGTGTTTATATGGGATGTGATCTAACACGTTGTGGTGATTATATGGGAGGTGATCTAACACACGTTGTGGTGATTATATGGGATGTGATCTAACAAACGTTGTGGTGATTATATGGGAGGTGATCTAATACGTTGTGGTGTTTATATGAGATGTGATCTAACACGTTGTGGTGATTATATGGGATGTGATCTAACACGTTGTGGTGTTTATATGGGATGTGATCTAACACGTTGTGGTGTTTATATGGGATGTGATCTAACACGTTGTGGTGTTTATTGGCGCCAACGCATGTAATCAGAAAAGCTGACATGAGCACGCAGGCAGGAGTGAGTTACTATGGTTACAGAAACTCAAATCAAAACTTTGCAAATGAATAAATATCATCTCTCGGTTATTGTGATGCTCTTAATGAAGCAACAGCTTGATAACTCACTCTCCTACTGGACCTTTTGTGGTGGTTATTCCGTATGTTTCTGCCGTGTAGGCGTCCAGTAATGATCACTTCTGCGTTTGGATTAGAAACACCTTCTCCGCTGTGGTCCCGTTCTGCTTGGAAGCAATTAACCCACCACAGACGTGCGTCCTCTTTGACAGAGAGCGTGCGCAGAAAGATCACAGCCAGAGAGTAATCCGTCCCAGGGACACAGGAGCTCAGGTCCAGGCGCAGGGGTGAGTGTCCAGGGGCAGGGGTGAGTGTCCAGGGGCAGGGGTGAGTGTCCAGGGACACAGGGGCTCAGGTCCAGGGGCAGGGGTGAGTGGCCAGGGGCAGGGGTGAGTGTCCAGGGACACAGGGGTGAGTGTCCAGGGGCAGGGGTGAGTGTCCAGGGACACAGGGGTGAGTGTCCAGGGGCAGGGGTGAGTGTCCAGGGACACAGGGGTGAGTGTCCAGGGGCAGAGGTGAGTGTCCAGGGGCAGGGGTGAGTGTCCAGGGGCAGGGGTGAGTGTCCAGGGGCAGGGGTGAGTGTCCAGGGGCAGGGGTGAGTGTCCAGGGACACAGGGGCTCAGGTCCAGGGGCAGGTGTCCAGGCCGGGAATGGGAACTTCTTGAATCTACAGATGTGCATATACTCAGACAAGAAGTAGGTATACCGAAGCACACGGTGGGTCCAGGGATGAAGAAGTAGGTGCAGAAGCACACGGTGGGTCCATGGATGAAGAGGTAGGTGCAGAAGCACACGGTGGGTCCATGGATGAAGAGGTAGGTGCAGAAGCACGCGGTGGGTCCATGGATGAAGAGGTAGGTGCAGAAGCACACGGTGGGTCCATGGATGAAGAAGTAGGTGCAGAAGCACACGGTGGGTCCATGGATGAAGAGGTAGGTGCAGAAGCACGCGGTGGGTCCATGGATGAAGAGGTAGGTGCAGAAGCACACGGTGGGTCCATGGATGAAGAGGTAGGTGCAGAAGCACACGGTGGGTCCATGGATGAAGAGGTAGGAGCTGAAGCACACGGTGGGTCCATGGATGAAGAAGTAGGTGCAGAAGCACACGGTGGGTCCATGGATGAAGAGGTAGGAGCAGAAGCACACGGTGGGTCCATGGATGAAGAGGTAGGAGCTGAAGCACACGGTGGGTCCATGGATGAAGAGGTAGGTGCAGAAGCACACGGTGGGTCCATGGATGAAGAGGTAGGAGCAGAATACCCCGCATACCTCTGCTCTGCCTCCACCACACAGCTGGGTCAGCCATACTGCTCAGGTCTTCATTTTTTAACCTCAAAAATAGTACTTGGCAGCTACAGTAGAACCAAGTTGGCACCTCGCCAGAGCGCAGTCAAGTTTGTTTTTGTGCTTTTTTAAAATAAAATAAAAAAGTTTTTTATTTTATTTATTATTGTTAGCCATGGAAGAAAGGACCGAGGGACCTTGAGTATAGCCCAACCCTGACTGTCCAGTCGGTCTGACAGGGGACAGGCGAGCTACTGCTACTGTGTTTGGGGTCCATCCTGGGACTACAGGGCCACTGCTCTCTCTCCAAATCCTCTACACTTGGTTTGTTGTGTGAGCTTTGCATGCCGGACTGTTTGATTGTATGTTTCCCCCTGTCTCAGAGCTATGAGAGCCTGGGCCCTGTCCTCCTCCTGGGCCCTGTCCTCCTCCTGGGCCTTGTCCTCCTGGGCCATGTCCTCCTGGGCTACATTCTCTATGAGCCTGTTCTGATAAGAGCTTATTTGTTATATGATTCACTTAAACATCATACTAGAGACTACAGGGATAGCTAACACATAATGGCCGACCATGTAGGCAACATCTCTGTAACTATTTGTATTCTCTACTGTTAGTCATGTCTCTCTTATGAAGTATTTAGATTGAGATTGCCTTTCTTTTTTTCTTTTTTTACAAACAAATGAACAATAAAGCTTTTGGAATTTTCTCTCTCTCTCTCTCTCTCTCTCTCTCACTAGTGAGGACATTGATCAACAATTTAATCATGCTTGAATGATCTCATTTAGATCTACTCCCACGCAGAATCAGTTTGTGCTGAATGGATTTGTGTGACTCACCTCCCCTCCCTGTGTGAATAGATGTGTCTCACCTCCCCTCCCTGTGTGAACACCCCTCGCCTCCCCTCCCTGTGTGAACAGCCCTCACCCCCCCTCCCTGTGTGAACAGCCCTCACCCCCCCTCCCTGTGTGAACAGCCCTCACCTCCCCTCCCTGTGTGAACAGCCCTCACCTCCCCTCCCTGTGTGAACAGCCCTCACCTCCCCCCCCCCCCCCTGTGTGAACAGCCCTCACCCCCCCTCCCCTCCCTGTGTGAACAGCCCTCACCCTCCCCTCCCTGTGTGAACACGCCCTCACCTCCCCTCCCTGAGTGAACAGCCCTCACCCCCCCTCCCTGTGTGAATAGATGTGTGTCTCACCCCCCCTCCCTGTGTGAATAGATGTGTGTCTCACCCCCCCTCCCTGTGTGAATAGATGTGTCTCACCTCCCCTCCCTGTGTGAATAGATGTGTGTCTGACCCCCTCCCTGTGTGAACAGCCCTCACCTCCCCCCCCTGTGTGAACAGCCCTCACCCCCCCCCCCCTGTGTGAACAGCCCTCACCTCCCCTCCCTGTGTGAACAGCCCTCACCCCCCCTCCCTGTGTGAACAGCCCTCCCCCCCCCTCCCTGTGTGAATACCCCTCACCTCCCCCCCCTGTGTGAACAGCCCTCACCCCCCTCCCTGTGTGAATACCCCTCACCTCCCCCCCCTGTGTGAACAGCCCTCCCCTCCCCTCCCTGTGTGAACAGCCCTCCCCTCCCCTCCCTGTGTGAACAGCCCTCACCCCCCCTCCCTGTGTGAACAGCCCTCTCCCCCCCTCCCTGTGTGAACAGCCCTCACCCCCCCCCTCCCTGTGTGAACAGCCCTCACCCCCCCTCCCTGTGTGAACCGCCCTCACCCCCCCTCCCCTCCCTGTGTGAACAGCCCTCACCCCCTCCCTGTGTGAACAGCCCTCACCTCCCCCCCCTCCCTGT